>NW_015670979.1:1001060-1001187 GCF_001515625.1 Sinocyclocheilus rhinocerous | reverse complement strand
CAAATTACAGACCCATTTCAAATCTTCCGTTTATGTCTAAAATTTAAGAAAAAAATGTGTCTGCCGAACTGTGCTCCTTCTTGCAAAAAAATTATCTCTATGAAGAATTTCAGTCAGGTTTCAGGCC
>NW_015670979.1:998802-1000330 GCF_001515625.1 Sinocyclocheilus rhinocerous | reverse complement strand
TATATATATATATATATATATATATATATTTAATAATTATGTCCAAACCCTTATTCTTCAGTATTAGATATGAAGTCAAATACCCTTTATTTTTCATTATGGCAGCTAGATGGCTGGTTTTGTTCCTTGGAGCTGCACAAGCATCAATGACGTTGCTGCCAACTCGGGGGTTTAGGAGGAAAGCAGGAAGACAGCTGGCCTACAGAAACATTTAACATGAACAGGGAGCAAGATAACATGAGGTTCGACTCATTTCATGTTTTCCAAACTGTAGGTAGGTCTAGTATAATGTTCTACCTTGTCCTGCAATATAATGTGTCCTGCTTTATAAAGGAAGTGATTATGAAAGTCAGTTTTTGCACTGAAAACCAGAAGATCTTGGAGATGAAGATCACACAGAAACGTCTTCCCAGAAAGACAATCAAGATTCTCAAGCCTGAGATGAAGAAATGGGAAATAATGGTAAAAAAAAAAAAACAATCACTGGAAATGCACTGTTAAAGAAATAGTTCAGGCAACATTTCAGTCATCATCTACTTTCCTTCATGTCATTCTAAAGCTGTACGCTGGAGAAGTTACTCGAAATGTTTTGTGACGTGCAGAGGACAACTTACCGACTTGCTGTTCCTTGATATGAAAATCTCTCTCTTTTTAAATAGTCAATGACATCATCAAGAGTTGTTTTCAGAGTGTTCACCCGCACATAGTGTGGAATTACATCTGAAGAGATAAAACATAAAAATGAACCTTTGCAGAATCTACCAATAGCAGAATATACAGTGGTCTTAATATATACACTGCTGTTCAAAAGTTTGGGATCAGTAAGATTTTTAATGTTTTAAAGAAGTCTCTTCTGCTCATCAAGGCTGCATTTATTTGACCAAAAATACAGAAAAAACAGTAATATTGTTAAATATTATTACCATTTAAAATAATGGTTTTCTATTTTAATATACTAATTAAAATATAATTTATTCCTGTGATGCAAAGCTGAATTTTCAGCATCATTACTCCAGTCTTCAGTGTCACATGATCCTCCAAAAAACATTCTAATATGCCGATTTATTATCAATGTTGGAAACAGTTGTGCTGCTTAATATTTTTTTAGAAACTGTGATACTTTTTTCAAGATTATTTGATGAATAAAGTTAAAAAGAACAGAATTTATTTAAAATAGAAATCTTTTCTAACAATATATTTCTAACAATATAAGTCTGTATCACTTTTTATCAATTTAACACATCCTTGCTGAATAAAAGCATTCATTTCTTTAAAAAAAAATAAAATACAGACCCCAAACTTTTGAATGGTAGTGTATATTGTTACAAAAGATTTCTATTTTGAATAAATGCTGTTCTTTTAAACATTTTATTCATCAAAGAATCCTGAACAAAGTATCACAGGTTCCAAATATATATATATATAAAGCAGCAAAACTGTTTCCAATATTGATAATAAATCGGCATATTAGAATGATTTCTGAAGGATCATGTGACACTGATGACTGGAGTAATGATGCTAAAAAAAA
>NW_015670979.1:995160-998392 GCF_001515625.1 Sinocyclocheilus rhinocerous | reverse complement strand
TTTTAAAGAAGTCTCTTCTGCTCATCATGGCTGCATTTATTTGATCAGAAATACAGAAGGAAAAAAAAAACAGTAATATGAAATATTATTGCAATTTAAAATAATGGTTTTCTATTTTAATATACTAATTAAAATATAATTTATTCCTGTGATGCAAAGCTGAATTTTCAGCATCATTACTCCAGTCTTCAGTGTCACATGATCCTCCAAAAAACATTCTAATATGCCGATTTATTATCAATGTTGGAAACAGTTGTGCTGCTTAATATTTTTTTAGAAACTGTGATACTTTTTTCAAGATTATTTGATGAATAAAGTTAAAAAGAACAGAATTTATTTAAAATAGAAATCTTTTCTAACAATATATTTCTAACAATATAAGTCTGTATCACTTTTTATCAATTTAACACATCCTTGCTGAATAAAAGCATTCATTTCTTTAAAAAAAAATAAAATACAGACCCCAAACTTTTGAATGGTAGTGTATATTGTTACAAAAGATTTCTATTTTGAATAAATGCTGTTCTTTTAAACATTTTATTCATCAAAGAATCCTGAACAAAGTATCACAGGTTCCAAATATATATATATATAAAGCAGCAAAACTGTTTCCAATATTGATAATAAATCGGCATATTAGAATGATTTCTGAAGGATCATGTGACACTGATGACTGGAGTAATGATGCTAAAAAAAATCAGCATTGCATCACAGGAATAAATTATATTTTAAAGTATATTCAAATAGAAAACCATTATTTTTAAATTGCAATAATATTTCTCAATATTACAGCTTTTTCTGTATTTCTGATCAAATAAATGCAAAAAACGTACTGATCCCAAACTTTTCTACTTATCTATCTATATAAATTATCACTGATATTAAAACCACTACATTATAATCTGTAATATACAAATAATTGATGTCTATATTACCCTGAGTCTGCTGGAAACTGGAGGGCAGCAGGTCTTGATTTCGACTGACTTTTCTCTTGACTTTGATTCTTGTCAGGGCAGCTTGTAGTCTGGAGCGATGCTTCAACATCATCGTCTTCCAGGCGCCTCCACATTTCACCCGGTGACCAATGAGCAGGTCATACACCAGCACCTGGGTTACACACAATGACACATCTATGACGCACCGGAAACAGGGTTTTACAGGTGAGGATAACATCCGAGTTGTCTACCTTAGCCAAATGAATCCGAAGTTTTGTTTCTTTCAGAAGCTTGGTGCTGTCGATGATCTCCCGCAGAACTGATGAGTATTTCTGTGTCTCACACACCAGTGCAAAAGAGCTGCTTGATATTCTGATGAACAAACAAAAACAATGTTTTCTTAAAAGGGTGAAATGAGCGAAAAGTCTATTATAAACGTGACGTCATTTCCCCCGATCAATTGTCCCAACAGTTTTATCGAACTAAGTGTACTTGGTTACCAAGAAGACAGTTTCAGGTGAAATACGAGACACGTGTGAAGAAAACGAGGTACATATCACTTGTAAAACAGAATATTTTACTGTACGCACCTTAAGCTGGAATGTTATTAAATTAAGCCATATTTGTTATGTAAACACCCAGTTACACCTTATGTGACTTAATTATAGATGCCTGAGGTACAAATATATCAGCACTTACTTGAAATTTACTCTCATAAACCAGAGTTTTCACTGCACCCTTTTTCAGCTCCACTTTCTCAAGAATCTCTGCTGCTTTTATATAAAGTGCCATGATTAAAATGATCACTGGCGCTTTATACAGTAAGCTGAACACACGTTATTTCAAACACGTGCATAGAACTAAATCTAGTACCCTTAACAAGTCAATTTATCTTAATCTTCTGGAGCAATTGCACTACCCACGTTTTTCATATTTGCCTGGTTAGTTTTCGCAACATGTTTCGACAGTATGGAACGGCTTACGATAACTGTAGTACTAATAAATGTCCACTTGGGTGAGCCAAAGACATTTTTATTTTTTTACAACTAATGTGATTCATAAATTTGATTGGTAAGATATAAAGATATGATATTCTAGAAACGGTCTCCATGCAGGTTTTCCTGTTTGTTTTATTTAGATTTTAACATCTCCACCCAAACACATTCGAATTGCTAATTACAAAACTGACAATCTCTTATGCATCTAGATGCAATAGCAATAATTATGCTATTAGTTACTTAAATATAAAATGTTTTTCTCTATTTAACAACATTACAATAGTGAAAGACGACTTCCCTTACTGATCACGTCTCTTGCGCGGCGGGATGTTGGACACATGAAAAATAATCACGTAGTTTGTATTCACCAAAACTGATTTACTGAAGTGAAAACACGGACGGAATTGGCGTGAGCGCGAGCGCCGCTTGCTGTGAGGCGGGAGGATTGCGCAGCCTTCCTCGAACAGTTATGTTCACGATTTCTGATTTACTTTAACGTATACTGCGTGAGGTGGGGCTGTGATTGGATGATGACAGGTATCGGTGATCATTCTCAAGTGATCAGCACTGCTGCTGTTGTATCAATCAGTGGTTAGATCAGCGTAGCAGTCAAAAAAACGGTACAAGGGAAGTCACGTACGGGACAAATCAATTAGGCCCAAAATACGGGACGTCCCGGTGTTGTGCCCAATTTTGACCCCTGCCAGATTATTACCCCCCTAGTATTGGTATGGTTAGGGTTAGGTGTGGGGGAGGGGTTAGGATTAGGGGTGGGGTTAGGATTAGTCAATCAGATAGCGATTTCAACGAGAGGGGTAATAATTTGGCAGGGGGTCGAAAATGGGCGCAACACCTGTTAATACGGGACGGTTGGCAACCCTACAGTAGACTTTATAAGTCAAATATGAAAAATATATTCCCATTTGTTAAAAATCACAGAAATACCACTTACATGGCTGTAAAAAAAAAAAAAACCTGAAGGGAAAAATTTGCCATTTATGTAAAATTAATTACTTTATAATCCATAGAGTCATAATGGATCTAAAAAGTACGCAATGTGACTCACTTTTATGTGGACATTGCATGAGAGCATTGTAGTGCAAGGTGATTTTTAAGGTCTGGTGGATGCAAACTCAAACAGGTCAATGTAAAATGAGTTTATGTTACCCTGAAGCTACGACTAAACTATTATGAGTAGATTAATGTAAATTGAGTTCACGCATGCTTGCACCTCTGGCTAATATAAACCTGTCTATGAATAGGTTAGATGAATTTTTTCCATTCCACACGACTCATTTT
>NW_015670979.1:972660-990160 GCF_001515625.1 Sinocyclocheilus rhinocerous | reverse complement strand
CATTTATTGTTTATTTTATTTTATTGTATTTTCTAGGAGTAATGCTATGTCACAATCTTCTTAAAAGTTTCTTCTATCATTAGAAAATATCAACATTATGAAAAGGAAATTAATTATTCATTTATTGTTTATTTTTAAATACATTTGAAGGTATTTTTTATTTATTTATTAGAAGTTTTGCTTTCCCTGTGTATTTTTAATTGATTTTATATGTGAACAGTAAGTATATTAAAATTAAATTATTTATCTTTTTTTTAATTTTTGAATACATTTTATTTACATTTACATTATTTATTAGGAGTTATGCTTTCCCTCAGCTTTATTTATTAGATTTCTTTCAGTAGAAAATATCAACATAAAGGATATTGAAATGCATTTATTTATTTATATTCTTGAAAATATTTGAATTTATTTATTAATTTATTTAGAGCATGCTAAAATTGTTGGAGAACAACGTGGCCACAAAGTGTCGAAGTCATATGAGTAATAAAATAATCACTATACTAATAAAGTGATAAAGCAGACTTTTTGACATTGAACGTTTTTTGTTTAATATTTCTGCTTGATTTCTTGAGTTACATTGAGAGACCTTTTGGCCTTTTCTTGGTGCTGTTAACTAAACAAACAGATCGTAAACTCTTTAAAGTGTCCTTTGTAAGTCCATTTTAAAAACGTGACCTGCATGTCTGACTTCTGTCTGACTTGTTACTAATAAAAGGATTTGTACAAAAGAACCATTCATACAACCCCATATCTATCAGTGTTAAAGACTGGAATGTAATTAAAAAGATTATGTCAGATAAATATACTCTAAACAGCATTATGAAAAACTCATAAACCTGTTTGTGTGTGCGTGAACGCTGCTTCAGATGCCCCGTCTATATTTCATAAAGGAAATTTAGCCCATAGCTTAAAAACATTGTGTTATTGTTCATAAAATGCTTCCGGACAATATGAATGAGTCAGCTTGTGCTCAGGTCCAACAGGTTTTAGTACCTTCCCTTAGTACCTTCCCTTGTTGTTTGTGTAGAAGCGTCTTTCTGTGATTTCTTGATCTTTTTAATTAATGGGGTGTGTTGCTAGTTATCCAGCTAAAATCCAGCTGGATCCCTCCCATGTTATCACATTCCTTACAAAATAAATGCCATTTGCATTCCACGACAGGTGTGACTTTTTAACGGATTCGTTTTTTGTCATTTAGGGAGCGTGCCGAACTTTTAGAGGAGGCCAAAAAGATGGAGGCGGCTAAGTTCCGCTACATCCTCCCCGTATACGGCATCTGCAGCGATCCGCAGGGACTGGTGATGGAATACATGGAGACGGGCTCTCTGGAAACACTGCTGGCCTCGGAGCCGCTGCCCTGGGAGCTGCGTTTCCGTATCATCCACGAGACATCGGTGGGGATGAACTTCCTGCACTGCATGAACCCGCCCCTCCTTCATCTCGACCTTAAACCTGCCAACATCCTGCTGGATGCACACTACCACATCAAGGTGAGCTTTGCTGCTATATAAAGGTGGTGACCTTATTGCTCATGGTTTAGAACTTTCAAGGAGTCAATCACACCTGCTTTGATGCAGCAATTACAAAAAAAACACCTACAAGTTTTCTGGACCTTTACATGTCTGTCACTACATAATGCAAACGTTGACACATTTACAAACCCTCATGTTGTTCCAAAATTAATTTTGTTCTGTGGAACGCATAAAAAAAAAAAGAAAAATGTCTTTTTATTTTATTTAAATTTTTTTTCACCCAAAACAGTTCTTTTGTGTTCTTTAATTAATTTTGAATTCATTAAATGTATTGATTTCTAAAATTAATTAATTTGTTTGTTTGGATGGATTTATTTATTTGAACTTATTTGTTTATTTATGTACTTATTTATTTATTAGGAGTTAAGCTGAAACCTTTGATAAAGAGATTATAAGTTAATATAAAAAAATTTTTAAAACACATTCGCATGATCACGGTTCACTGATGTTGATTAATGGTCACATGCAGGTAAACGAATAATATTTTTAATCTTTTTTTGCGTTTTTTCCCCAATGGTTTCATTTTAAAATGTTTTATTTCACACTCTAAAAAATGCTGGGTTAAAAAGGGACAAACCCAGCTATTGGGTTGTTTTGACCCAGCGGTTGGGTTCAAAACAACCCAACCGCTGGGTCAAAACAACCCAACCGCTGGGTCAAAACAACCCAACCGCTGGGTCAAAACAACCCAATAGCTGGGTTAAAACAACCCAGCGCTGGGTTATATTTAACCCAGCATTTTTTAGAGTGCAATTTTACATTTTTTTAAATTTAATTTATTAGTAGTAGTTTAATTAGTGAACCCCTAACATTTCTTTTAAACTTTGTTTTAAGGAGTTCTAAATTATCATAAAGGAAAGATTATGATGTTTGGATCAAATTAAAAGTCAATTTCACTGGAAAAAAGTAAACAGCTGCATTTATCTAGATTATGCGTTTCATGTTCATAAAAACATCCTGTCAGCGTGATGGATTTTAATCCTGATCTCGTGTTGACGACCGTGTCAGGTCATGAAAATTTCAAAAGTAATGAGGGGGAAGGGCACACGTTTCATTTTCTTTTCACAGTCCCCACATACCTTTCCAGAAAATTCCCTGAGGGTTGAAAAGCTTTCCCATGCTTTATCCCGTTTATATCCAGGCTTCCCATAGATGAGTAAGCAGGTGTCACGAGGGATGGGTGGGAATCGTCGTGTTGGATTGAAAAGGCTGGATGTAAACACGCATCCTGGACCAGTCTGAGCAAGCTAAAGCAAGGCAGAGTTAATGAAGGGCTGGCACACACACGCCTACATATGCGTGCACACATTTACAGAAAAATCAGGGCTTCCCCACCTAATTGTAGGCGACTTCGAACATGATTTTCTGGAAAAATCACTGTAAATAACACTTGCATAAAACCTAACCTGGTTTTAAAAAGTGATAACATTAAAATATAAAGAATTAACCTTTGCTGAATACTTTGTGTTCTTCATTTTAGATTTCTGACTTCGGCCTGGCAAGGTGGAATGGCTTTGCCAGGAACGACGATATTAGCCGTGACGGGTTTTGTGG
Organism: Sinocyclocheilus rhinocerous; assembly: GCF_001515625.1. Classification (NCBI taxonomy): domain Eukaryota; kingdom Metazoa; phylum Chordata; class Actinopteri; order Cypriniformes; family Cyprinidae; genus Sinocyclocheilus; species Sinocyclocheilus rhinocerous. The sequence goes on along the minus strand of NW_015670979.1, from coordinate 987,071 downwards.
CACCATCGCCTACCTTCCTCCAGAAAGGATCATTGAAAAAGACAGAATCTCTGACACTAAACACGATGTGTACAGGTCAGGCATTTTCGATTGCTGTCATTGTGTAAATTGTAACTCCGATCAAACTGAAATATGAGATTGGCTTCTGTTTGTCAAAACCACCTTTTAATGGTTAAGTCAGTGTTGTCTAACACATGTGTTGTTTCACAGTTTTTCCATTGTTATCTGGGGAATGCTCACTCAGAAGAAGCCATATCAAGGTAAGACAAGAAGTAAAATCTTACTCTGGAAAGTGTGTCTGGAAACGCTTATTATTGTTTATCTTTACTATGGGGCGGCATCAGATCCCGTAAACGTTTTTTTGGCATTCATTTCAATCTAACTGGCTTCCGTGAAGGAGTGTCTGTGTGCTTATCTGGTTGTGATTTCCAGGTAAATCTAGAAGGAAAGAAAACATATTACTCCTTTTTTTTGTTTGTTTGTTTTTTTCAGTTACAAGATTTCAGTGTGAAAGAATGGAAAAAATAGTTTTTTTTTGTCAAAACAGACAAAATTGTTGTGTTTGGCATCAGTGAATGGAATCAGTTGGCTACCAAACAAACCTTCCAAAAGGAACTTAAATAATATCCTGATTTACAATGAAAGTTGAAATCACAGGATATGAAATTAGCAGCCTCTGTGAGAAGTGTTGATTTTTTTCTGGTCTAATGAAAATAATATCTTCAGGATCTTGTTGATTTTTTTCCCCCATGTCATATTACGCTCCCAAAAAATATTTATACAGAAAATAAAGTCTGTTTTTAAATGTAAAAATTGCTTAAATTAAGGCTCCCTCCATGTTTACTAGTATAGTTTAATATATTGTTATAAAAAATATCAGTATATCATTTACATTTATTTTAAATTGCAGTACTTACACATCACTGTAGAATTAGTTGTATTGCGCTTAATTTATAATCATTTTGTCCAAACATAATAGAAAAAATAATAAAAGAAGAAAAACATTTCAGATCTGTTAAAATGAGGATTTAAGGGAAATGCACTACAAAAAAATTAAAACGAAAATAAGTTTTATTTTTTAGTAATATAAAATCTATTTTCTTTTTTTCTGTTGATTTTGGTGGTGAAATATGACTTTGTGTGTTTCACTCGGTTTAGTTTGGAAACTCAGTTTTATTTTCTGTTGCGTGGCAAATAAACTAATGTTATTTATTTGCTCTGTTGGTTTCATAGGAGAGAATAACATCCTGCACATAATGGTAAAGGTAGTGAAGGGCGTCCGTCCAGATCTCAGCCTCATTCCCCGCAGTCGTCCCCAGGCCTGCTCAGGGTTCCTGTCCCTTATGCAGAAATGCTGGGTACATTCCCCTGAAGCCCGACCCAGTTTTCAAGGTGAGTGTCTCTCACTTCGATCGCACCAGTAATGAATGTGCTGAGTCACAGGAACCAGAGTTGCATTGCAACAGTGATATGACAGAATATGCCAGGCAGCCAGACCAATAAATTGCCATGACACAATGAGCCTTTACTGTTCTTCAATGCATTTTTTTGCTGAATAGGTTTTGTAATTTCAGGAACTATTTCTATAAATACCAGAGTTTCCTTAAAAAAACAAAAAAGTTCACTATCATTGTTCATTGAAACATTGATCACTTTCTCCGACAGAGATCACGTCAGAGGCTGAGGAGTTGTGCACCAAACCTCATGATGAGTCCAGAGCTTCCATTTCTTCAGAACTAGACTGTTCCCCTTGTCCTGCCCCAGCCTCCAGTGAACAGGTAATATCAGATGTATCGCTATGCATGAATCTTAACTAATCTTGTTCCGTTGTCATGCTGTGTACCACGTAAAGCAGTGTTTCCAGCAAGTTAAATTCATATGATTCATTTAGATTGACCTCCAATAAGGTTTAGACTTCCTGTCCATCAGTTATTAGGCAACTCTTTGGTGTTTGTTTGTTTTAGTCTAAGTACATAGTGTAAATGTTTTACCAAGATGACAGTCTTTCATCAGTAAGAGAGAATGCCACCAAACTGCATTGCTTTAACAGAACCCTTTTGTCATTTTCTGTGAGAGCGTATAACAGTTTATTTTAGGAACTGTCCTTCATCTGTCAAAATGTTACATATTTGAATTAACTGTTTGCGTCTACAGTCAGTGATTTATTCATTTATGATTCAAGTGGCTCCCTCCATTGTTTCTAAAATATGAAAACATTGTTGCTAATCGTCATTGTTGGTGAAATGTTCTCTTAAAAACAATCTATTCTACTTCACATACAGACAAACAACCAAAAGCCAGTGAGGCCGAAGTCGGCCATGTTACCTGAGAAAGACTACAGCCTGTCTGAGCTGCTGTGTCAGATTGACTCCGGCTTGTCTTGCAGTTTTAGCAATGTCAAAGAAGAGTCCCTTGAGAGCAAAGACAACACCAGCAAGAGACTGTCAGGCATCTCCTCTGTGGACTCGGCTTTCTCATCCCAAGGCTCGATTACATTGTCCTTTGAGAAAGAAAATGCTGTAAATGGTAAGAGAAAACCACAGTAGCATCTTGCCACTATTTTTTTTTGTACTATATGCATAAGGTTATTTTATTTTATTTTATTTGTTTTGTTTTGTTTTGTTTTGCTTCTATTTGTTTTTTGCTTATTTTGTTATTTTCTTTTTCTTTTTAGTTGTTTGGTTTTTTTATTATTGTGTTTTTTGTTTTATTTTGAGTTGTTTTTTGTTTTTCATTTTGTTACCCGTTTTGGATTTGGTTTTGCAAATATTATTGATCATCAGAGATATGTTGAGGGGAAACTTGCTGAATCTGACAATCGTAAAAGTCTAATCAGTGTGCCATAAAATTCTTTTCACTCATTTTTATTGCTGTTCACTGTGTTTATGTACAACTTAGACTCCAGTGAGTTACAGAAGAAGAAACTTTGTGAAGCCATTCGCACTGAGGACATCGCCAAGCTGATGAAGATCCTCCAGCCTCAAGATGTTGACTTGCTCTTGGAGGGTGGCAGCAACCTTCTCCACTTCGCGGTTAGTCTGGCCAATGAGGAGGCAGTAAAGTTTCTGCTGCTTAGCAACTGCAACCCTAATTTGCCCAATATTCACGGAGCCATGCCCCTCCACCTGGCCGCCGAAAAGCGGCTGAAGGGAGTGTCTGAGATTCTCCTGAGCCGCAAGACGACGAATGTCAACGCCAAGGATGACGACCAGTACACACCTCTGCACTTTGCAGCTCAGAACGGCGACGAGGCCCTGACACGTTTACTCCTAGACCGCTGCGCTTTCATTAACGAAATAGACGCTCAGGGACGCACGCCGACGCATATCGCCTGTCACCACGGACAGGAGAATGTGGTGAGGGTCTTGCTAAGTCGTGGAGCTGACGTCCATGTAAAAGGTAAAGACGACTGGACGGCGCTACACCTGGCTGCCTGGAAAGGCCATTTGGGAATAGTGAAGCTCCTGGTAAAGCAGGCAGGTGCCGATGTTGATGGTCAGACATCGGACGGGCGCACTCCACTCCATCTGGCATCTCAAAGAGGCCAGTACCGGGTGGCACGGATCCTGGTGGAGCTCGGCGCTAACGTGCACCTGACCTCTGACGGCCTCCACAGTCCGCTTCACGTGGCTGCGGAAACCGGCCACACCAGCACTTCAAGGCTGCTTGTGAAACACGGCGCCGATATTCACAGCCAGACAGCCAGTGGCTGCACCGCATTGCACCTGGCCGCACAGAAAGGCCACCTGCCAACATTAAAAATGCTTCTGGCAGAGGGTGCTGACCCTGAGAGCGTTAACCACGGCCTTCGCACAGCATGTCACCTGGCCGCTGAGAACGGCCACTGCGAGCTCCTCAAAGAGCTTCTGCAGAGCTGCCCCGACGTCGCCAACGCTCAAGACCGGAATGGATTCACTCCGCTTCACCTGGCTGTACGCGGTGGCTACAAAGATGCCATCTGCGTCCTGCTTAAACGTGGTGCCGATGCAACACCACTGTCTCCGCAGCCCGCTGGAGAACGTATGTTAGACTACACCTCGGAATCTGAGCCGGAGAGTCCGAATCCTCTCACCCCGACAACACTCCAGAGGAAAGTGGTCATTCTGAAACTCACCAGCCACAAAAACACTGACAGCACACTGGTCCCTGTAGACTCTCCGTGTGAATCGGCACTTTGTTGAGGGTCCTACTGGGGTTTGACCTCATGAACTCCAGGAACAACCTTTGCCAATATGCTCATAGACACTTTCTCCCTCTTTTTATCATTTCTACATTGTAAAAACTGACAGATGCTGGAAAAGAGGTACTTGTTATCCATTGTGATTTAATGTACATATTGTAATTACTCGGTTATCTAAATATTGACATTTTCTCCAGGGTTTGGGCTCTTGTTGGCTTTCCCCCTTAATAATAGAGTTATTTTGTAATTGGAAATGCATTCATGTATATATATATATATCTCTGTACTGTAGATAGAGCCTGGATATTGTACTACCTTTCACTTTCTGTCGTTTCCATGCCATGTTTATCCCTTGCTGTTGTTGATGTATGTCTTTGATTTCATCGTTTTCTTCTTGTTACCCGAGTGATTGATGCAATGAAAGCAACCCCAAAATTGTTTAGACATTTCTATTGTAGCATATTACAATAAGCTTACCCTATATCAGCTTAATATTGCACTTCAAAGCTATAATTTAAACTGAAATGACAACGCTGTGAGGCCAATTATGTAATTAAAATGGTTCACTCAAATAGAGATGTGCATTTATAGAGATTTATGTCCATGGGAACAAGCCCTCAGGAGGATCACAGATGTGGGTAGACCATGTAGGGGGGAGGACTGTATCCCATGTACCCTCATGTTCAGACCATTGGCTCATTCCTGAGACCACTTTATCCTTTCATCTCTCTGTAAAACCACTGCGCCAAGCCCTGTTTTATACCAAGAGAGGCGTAGCCGTCATTACACTTCACTGTCTGGAACAGACAGCCTCTTAATTGCTAGGTCTTTAAACTGCTGTTGAACTCTGGGTCTTTTAGATGTGATTCTGTGTTGTTGTTAGTATCCATGCATCTGCATCTGTATAAAGGAAATCTTCTGTAGCAAACCAGTCAGTAATCCAATGCCAACACCTTTTTCAGGTTTTACCTTGACTTTTGTAATTAGTTGTTAAAGCTGCCTTGTCATTTCCCTTTTGTACACAAAAAGTTATGTCTCATTTATCCATAGTGTTTGCACAGTTTTATATTTGCACACTTTTATATTTGATGGAAAATTAAAGTGCATCACATATGAAGTATCTGTTGTCTGCTGTTGCATTTTTGGATACTAAAACGTTGAATGTGTTCATGTAAATACTGATATTATTAGCAATATTTGCTAAGTCAGCCTTAATTATCTTCTTTTTCCCAAAACTCCTAAATTGTGGCCTTTATTTGAATTAACTGAATGTATATATATGTAGATATATCCGAAGTAATAGACTTGGTTTAATGTCAGGAAGCCTGACAACGTCCATCACAGGAAAAACAACAGACCTAAAACAACGGCTTACTGTTCTTAAGTGTGTGACACACACTGCCACCACCTAATTATCTTAAAAAGACAGCGGTGGGGCCACGATATGGAGCCTCTTCCACTTTTTTCTTCAAAACTGGTAGGACTCGTCTGACAGGCTGTGAGATGATGATGTTTTAAAGCTCAGCCACAGGCTCAAACATGCTTGCATACACACGTGGACATGTACAAACATCACTCAGCAGATAGCAGAACCAATGCAAGCTGATGAATTCACTGATTTATGAGCTGGTGTCAGACATATGCGACACACACTCACAGTTGTACTCAGTTGATGTCATGGAAAGTTACTCATTGACTAGCTCTGCGAACAGGAAAGAACTGAATACAGTCATTGTTCCCCTAATCTATATCTGCTACTGTTTGTTGTACAGATCCAACTTGCTGCATAAAACTGTACCTGAGAATTTTCCGTTTGAAGGCCAAGAAATGCCATCAGATTTGGAGCAAGGTGTCAAATTAAATTAATTATTTAAAACAAGACTTCATTGCTCTTTGAAATTCATCCAAGGGTCATTTTGTTCTCCATCATATATACAACAGAAATGATAAACTTCAATTCAAGTATAAAAAGCAAACTGTTAAAACTTGCTTCTGAAATGGGTGATGTCAGGGTGAGTAATAGACTGTGATGCCTTGAACACACAGGTGTTTCCTTGAGGATGTCTTGTGTGCAAGATCTAACTTGAACTGCATTCTTCTGCCTTGAATACACAAATGAATCAACCTGATGCTCTCTTCTCCCATTCCAATGCCCCATCTTGTGGAAAAACAGAAGTAAATATACGCAACTCCATAAGAACATTCTGTTTTCCTTTAAGCTTTGCAGTTTATGCATTTTGAAATGCTATCCCGTTGGATTACATATTTCTGTTTGTCGAAATAAGAAGTTATTTGTTGAAATCATCGATTACTAATTTAATTGCAAGGTCTTTCTGCTTCAAACGCTTTTTATCTAAGAAATGTCTGCAAAGAAAATTAACTCTTAAAAAAAAAAAGGATTTTTACATAAAATGTCAATATACAAGGAATGTGCGTATTTTTGCTGTAGAACTTAGCGTCATATTTAATCTTTGACAGGAATGAAAACGAGGCTGTGAGGCACAGAAGTACAGTAGCCTCTATGTTCAGTAGACAAAATCTCCAGTTTTGAAAGTTGTGAGTTTTCCTCACAGCATCATATGGCTTCCAACTAGTCAGAAGCTTTTCACCATTATTAATCCCCTTTTATCTTTATTGCAGTTCACTTTAATGGTGCTGTGGCGTTACAAATGATAATAATAAAGTACAAATATTGCATATAGTCTCTTAATTAATATGGGGTCATAAAATAGCATGCATAATAATTATGAAAGGAGAAGATATTTTTAAAATAAGATATAGCCTAGTATGCAATTCTGCAAGACATACTGTCACATGCAAAGATGCTACCAAATATTCAATACCGAATAGAAAAAAAATTAAATACGTGTGAATATATATATAATATCCTCATTTGTAAGTCGCTTTGGATAAAAGCGTCTGCTAATTGACTAAATAAATAAAAAATAAATAAATAAATATACGATTTTAGTGGTTATAGCTCCGGTCACGTGTTCAGGTTACAGATTACAGTATACTGTATGTGAATCATGTTGAGTAATAGCAGTAATTGTTGCAGTATCTTATCTGGCCAGAGGTTGGTGCTCAAGCTCTGTTTATGGCAGCAGGAAGTGGTTACATTATATTTTATTAAGAAAACAGAAATGATTCTGTACAAACAGGAGAACATTAAGGAGCATCTGCACCAAACTTCACATGTAACAAAAAATAGGAAATCTGGAATGAATGAACAAACAAATAAATGGACAACACAAACAAATAGAATGATTAATCTGTCATATTTTGCATTAGGCTATTAAACGAGATTTGGGAAGTGAGTCTACCTCGATCCAAAAATAAAAAAAAGTGAGAAAGTAGGAAGTGGAAACATGAAAAGTATCTCTCTACCTTTTATCTTTTAAATGTGTTCCTAATAGTTGTATTGTTTAAATTATTTGCCAGAATGACTCCATTAAAACAGCTCTTTTCTGCACACGGAGAGACTCTGAATGCAGCAGAGGATTTTGGCATGAGCACTCATTCACTCACTCACAGACAGACAGTCTGTATGAGGATGACAGAGATGCTGTGTGCCAAATGAGGGCCCATGGAAACTGGCACATGATGAAAGCACAAGCCATCTCTTTTTATATCAAAGCAGAATAGAGTGACAATAACGGGATCCTCAGAAGAATAGCTGTCTTGATTAGACATTCATAAAGGCACGTGTAGCGCTGTTTCTAGTGCCATTTCAGTTATGTAAGGATTTAACTTCACAGACTTCGACGGAAGGATGGAGGGACGGAGAATCGAAAGCAATAGAAGCGAGTCGCTTTGACGTGATGTGGAGAGAGAGAAGTTCCTTTTCTGGAATTCCCCGCGTGCGCAAATGCTCGAGGCGATATGATCGTGTTTATCATTAACGAGAAGCTACATAATGTGATAAAATAAAATAACTAAAAAAAAATAAAAAATAGAATAGAATAGCAACGTGACCCTACAGAGGAAAATCGGGTTGGGAAATTGTTGGATGGGTGGAAAAAATAAAATATTCTAAAGTTCTAAAAAAATAATTAATTAATAGTGAGGAAAGTTATGTTTCAGACAAACAGTGACTAGCTCGTATATTTTTGTCCACCAACGAAAATACTTTCAAAAGACGCTAAAGCATCAAGCTTGGCAAGAAACTGAGCAAAGCTGATCTAAAACAACGTAAAAGTGGAGCGTAGCCACTGAGATTTCTCGCTCTGCTCCCACTTGGCATCTCTCGCATACTATGCTCTAATATTTATATGATAAATAGCATACTATTGTATAATAGTTATATAATTTAAATTATGTGCGCTTTTGCTTCTTTTTTTCTTAGCTGAGCAGCAACTCACTCTCAAGTAAAAGCTGTATATAAGTCTATTTTGAGTAAAATCGAGTAGGTAATTAACAAATATCAAAAGTATCAAATATCAAAAATTTACCCTCACCCACCCTCTCTACACGAGTGAATGTAATGACTAGCCTTTCCACTCTGCTTTGCTGTGCCGAGCGCAAACAAAATCACAGAACCAATCATAGGCGCGAATACACAGCACGTGATCAAACATGGCGGGATTACTAGAGTGGCTTGACTGGTGTCTGTTATCGCGTTCTTTGTCGTTGCTGTACTTGTAGCTGCTTGCCGTCCGCTTCAGTAACAACAACCGCCGCTCTACCAGCGTGGCTAACCGCTAAGGTCAGCCGTTTTTCCCGTTTGTCTCTGGATCGTCTCGAAATTTCTCTGACAACGTAACGAATAAGGTAATGAACGTCGATAACGTCTGTAGGTGTCGTCTGTTGTTCGAGAAGGTGACGTTTTCAGGGGATTTTTTTATTATGAGAAATTGGTAACGTTACACAGTTAAATAACGGGTCTAAATACGCTGTTCTTTCGGCTGGTGGTGTCGTTATATTTCAACACGAAATGTCTTGAAAACTGGTATTTTAAGACTTTTGTCATCTAATATTGTGTTAATAAGGCTTTCGGTTAACAGGTATATCAAAATGTGTGTGTTTAAGTAGTGCAAATCCTCAAGCTTTGTTGTTGTTAGGCTAACTTCTGTTCATTTTAATCTGATTATGATGCTCTTTCTCATCAAATAAAGTTAACTTTTATATGTTATACTGGTATGAAATCCACCTGAAATATTTTGATAGATTTTTGTTGATTGTTTAAATATCAAATCTACTCATTGGTCCAACTAATATGTTGGTTGTCAGTTTAAGTAATATGTAACGTTTAATTGCAGCAATTAACAAATGACATGAATACAAACAAATATTCACAAAATGTTTTGTAAGTTTAGGACAATATGAACCAATTACCTAAAGTAAATAATCACACTGGCTGTCTCATAGCCTAGTATGCTGACTACCAACATTTGTGGTGGTCATTTGCACGTGCAGTACTTTTGAGCTGACTAGGCAGCACACTAGGTTTTGAGACACAGCCACACTGTCTTGTCTTTAGGTTATTATGCAGTTTAAAGCCTTCATAATCAGATGGAGTTGTTCAACATGAGCCCACGCTTGACACAGTTTCGAACTGTTCTGTGTTTCATCTGTTTATGGTATAAAGAAAGAACTACAAAGAAGTATTTGATCTAAAGGAAACCATGTTTAAAAGGGGATCATCAGTCTTTTTTTTAAAATCTTGTTTTGACCTGTTGAAAAGCAGATACATTTGTTTATACAAGCTTCCCAAAGTAAGGGAACATACCAGGGAATTTTAAAGGCTTGGGAAAAGTCATGGGATGTAATTAAATATTAAAAGTTGTGGAAATGTCTAAAGTGAACTTTATTGTTATGTTCTGCTCTAAAACATTCAATTGAATAAATATTACTAGAATGTATAACCATAGTTTGGAAGCCCGTTTCCGCTACCAAATAAAATAAATAAATAAAACAGCTAGTTTTGGCTTTATCTCACATTGCTGATATTTCTTGCAATTCTGAGAAAAAAAACGTGCAGAATTGTGAAGGGGAAAAAGTTTCAATTAACTTTTTTATTTTTTATAAACCTTTCAAAATATTATATATATATGTGTGTGTGTGTGTGTGTGTTCCGGAAAGGGCTTTTATGTAAGGCTTGAGCAAAGGTAATTTTGTTGTGTAAACACTGGACACTAAGGTCCTTTGGCTTCACAGGAATCCAAGTGGGTCCCATGAAAGAGACTGTAAAACTGGGCATAATAAATTGCAGAAGCACAGCAACTTCTAACACCCATTGAGTTCTGAATGTTTTCTTATCTGTCTTGTTAATCTGATTGTGTCTGTGCATGTTGTCGTCTCCCCCCCCCCCTTATCTTGTTTTTGCATTATGTTTATTTGGAACAAAAACCTTCTCTTCATTCTTGCTTATATGTTAATCTTTTCCTGAGAACTTAATGAATCACACGTTTATACAGAAGTGAAAATGTCATGATTGAAACATGATAAAGGGATCGGGTTGTTAGCGATTGATTGTCCGTTGCATATGTATCAATATTAGGGCTGCACGATAAATCGCATGCGATATTTAATGCGCATCTTGTCAGTAAAGCCGCTTCTGTAATCAGTGGTAAATCTCCATCACGTGCGGGCTTTCACATTGAGCAGCATTTACTACACAGAGCCGTTGTTCACTGGCAAGCTGCGCAAAACCACGTTCATAATCGCGCGATTTTTTGCGCAGCTTGTCAGCAAGATGCGCATTAAATATCGCATACGATTTATCGTGCAGCCCTTATCAATATCAATAGAAACTACAGTGAGATTAAAATTGATTGAATAACTGTGTTTGTTCTGTTTCCTTTGCAGAAACACCATGGAGGAAGAGGAGCACTTTGTGAACATAGACCTGAATGATGACAACATCTGCAGCATCTGTAAACTAGAGACGGACACAGGAACGCTTTCCTTTTGCCATGTGTGCTTTGAACTGAGCATAGAGGGTAAGAATTTTATTTATTTTTTTCAGGTAAAAGTATTTTAATGTCCTCAGCTTGCCAGTTCTGGGTCAGATTATGCTAATTATAAATGAGTAAAACCTCTTTCTCCCTCCTCCCATCCATATCCCCCTCATTCATGTATTAGCAAGCGCTCTGTTCCTCCGCTTCATGTGCTGCACAAAATATGAACTGGAGCATTTGAAGTGCCACTTTGGCATCTAATTAACGTTCAGCTTATTAAGGGTAGACTAGAGTTTCCTGAGGGGCCTCATTGAAGCAGCTCTTTTGTTCTCTGCAGCTGTCATTTTTTTTGCACTGAACCTTCCCCATAAGAGCACTTAGTATTTCAAATGGTTTTATATCGTCATGGCAGAAAGTAGGCATCTTGTGCGTAAAGAGTTTTCTCTGGAATCACATGCCTTTGTCTGGAATTTTCTGTGGCGTTAGTTTCGGTTATGTGATTTTCAGGTTTCATTGTTTGGAAGGATTGGCTAAAAAGGACGTTTTCAACTGTAGATGAGGATTCTGAGTTGGACATTAATTAGAAGGTAAAATGCAATTCTGTTTAGAGATAAATTGGTACAATATTGTTTTTTCCCCATATAGGTCAGTATTGGATGTTTAATTGTGCGACTTAATTGTTTCATGTATATATTACACTTCCATCATCTAACACTCACTTAAAGTTAATTTTTAAAAACACAGATAATTGAACAACACTGAAAATTGAAAAACACTAAATGTAATCTTTAGCAAAATTAATATCTATTTTTCATACTCTGCATTATAATGTTTTCTTTTTTTCATTTATTTAGAATATATGCCATATATTGATCATAGGCCGTAAGGTGAAAATAATTATGCATTATAATAATAATAATAGTAATAGTTGTGAATTATGCATTATTGTGCATTTCTACTTTTGCTTTTTTGTGGCTTTTTTATGCAGTGTCAGTTTCAGTTATATGATTCTCAGGTTTCAAGGTTGTCAATAAATTGGTAAACAGGAAATTTTTAATTGTAGAAAAGGATTCCCAGGTTTCACCATATCCTGCCTAAGGAGATATGGTGATGGAAAAAATATAACATGGGAAGAAAATGTATATTCCAGTACTTTTGTATTCATTCGCAAAACCTTTGCATTCCCTTAGAAACATTGCGTCATTTGCCAAACTTTTGCATTTTCTGTTGCGTTCCCCTGAGAAACTTTGCATTCACTTGCAAAAGCATTGAAATATAGTTTTTCCTCATCTCTCATCTTTTTTTGTTTCCTATTACCATGAACCTTTAGGGGCCCTTTGAATAATTTAGAATAATAACAGCTAGATGTAATTATTAGCATAAATCAAAGTATTGAATATCCATTTTTTCATACTGTACGTTATTATATCGTGACATTTTGAATTTAAACAAATTAATTTTAAGTTTATTTAGAAAGTAACACTTATTGGTTATCAATTGTAACATGAAAATAATTATCAACTTAGCCAGCCAAGGTATCAGCCAGAATTTTAATATCAGTCCATCTCTATTTGTGGCTTTATTTTTATAGCATTGTTTGTGTAACATCCTGCCAGTAAAGGCCTGTGCGTTCATTCTGTGCTTGTGTTGGGTCAATGGCCAATCTAGGTCAGGTTGTCAAAGCGTGACAAGTGGATTCTGTTACATACTGGGAAACTATCCATAAAGACCTCTGCATTTGTAATGTCAGGTGTTTGTCTGCTGGAAGCCTTATTGAATTGTGTAACACCGTGTGACATAGCATTGTCTCCTGAGGATGTCACATGGCACTTGAAAAACAAACATCATCAGTTTTTTTTTTAATGTACCTCCCTTCCTCTATTGATTCTGTTTATTTTTGCATTCCTCTACCTTGACCTTCAAAAGCAAAGCTGAATTTTCAACTGCACAGTTTGGATGGTTTTCAATACAGACTGTCTCAAAAATTAGGGATCATTCAGCCAGGCTGTCTTTTTTTTGCAACCGCTTTTTTATCTGCTTATCTGTGAAACGCATAATCTCAGTTTATGAAGCGTCTGGATTTGAGCTGGAGAAGAAAACATCCATGACTCCAGTGAAGAGCTGGGTCCTCTCACAAATTAGACACACTGAATATTCATGCCTGCGATAGAAGGTTGTCGCTCTTGAATATTTAACAGAAGAATGCATGAGAGATCTGGCCAGGCAGCCCACAGTCGCCCAGCCACCAGGCACCTGTATGTCACGAGTGATTCACCACAGCACTCAGCCTGAACGCCGGAGTGTTGCACAACTGCACTTGTGGCCCCGTGAGGGGGCATTGACAAGCTCGCTCACAGGTCTTCCTCTGCTGATTGGCTGTTGGCCACCGAGTTACACTCTCTTCCCACTAACAATACACTTCAACCTTGTCAGCGTGGGTAAACAAGAACAAGCTGACTGTGCATGTTTAGACCTGAATGCTCAATTGCCCACACCTGCTTGCACACCTGCGTACCTTCAAAAAACATTGTGTCTTCTTCGGAAGTAACTGAAAGTAACCGAACTCATTCATTCCTCACCCACATATTTTTTTCATTTTAGTCAAACTAGTTCCATTTGTCCACCTCTAGTTTTTTTGGACAGTCCAACTGATTATATTTGAGTTTTTTTGGTCCAAATGTTTTGTGTTTGTAGCAGAAGAGGTACTTGCAGTGGCTATTTTTATCATATGTCGCCCATGCTGGGCGGTTCTGCTTTTCTGTTTCCTCAAAGCAGTTTCTCCAAGCACAGAGAGAGAGAGAGAGAGAGAGAGAGAGAGAGAGTAAGGACGACAGAGACTGTCATGTCTGTGCATGCATGTTGAGAACACACAGGAAGTCACTTGCACTGTTAAAATTGTTCTCCAGCACTCAAAGAAGCCAAGAGAAATGTTAAAATAAATGCATGCATTGAAAGGAAAACTTGAACCCCTTTAAACTGGTCATATGATGCAATTTCAAGTTTTCCTGTCTCTTTGGAGTGTTACAAGCTGTTCGTGAATAGATAAGATCCCTAAAGTTGCAAAGACTAAAGTCTCAAACCCAAAAAGATATTCTTTATAAAAGTTAAGACTCGTCCATGCCCTGCTAAAACGCCTCGTTTAAACACGCCCCCACATGTTTACATCACTGTGTGGGAAGATTTGCATAACGCCGCCCAAATGTTCACGCAAAGAAAGAAGGCGTAACTTTGATTCTCGCTGTAGTATTGTTGCCGCTGCCGCCATTGTGGAGACACTGTGTGTTTCGTTGTGAAAGCGAAATTACTTTGTTTGGTCTTCCAAAAGAGGACAC
>NW_015670979.1:942814-972590 GCF_001515625.1 Sinocyclocheilus rhinocerous | reverse complement strand
ATTCGGCCAATCACAACGCACTGGATAGCTGGCCAATCAGAGCACACCTCGCTTTTCAGACCGATGAGCTTTGTAAAAATCGACGCGTTTCAGAAAGGCGGGGCTTAGAGGAGAAACAATAATGTACAGTATGTGGAAAATAATGTTTTTTGAACCTTAAACCGTATGAACACATTTCATTACACCAAATACACAAAATAATGTTCTTTTTTAGCAACGTCATATGACCCCTTTAAATTTTACTTCTTGGATGGTTGTACAAGGGTCTTGTGTTGTTTTAAAATTGATGCCTGCATTGCTGGATATTTTTTCCCCTTATGTAAGAAATAATTGCAGCAGCCAGTTACTTATTTTAACAACACTTTGATTTCATGCTGTCTAGAGCTGATGGAATAGCTTTGGAAATATTTTATGGGGCTTCTGAACATCAGTTGCTTGCTTTGAATTAGCATAAGCACTACTGGGAATGGTAGACAATACATTTATTACGTTTTTATGGTCTGATATATACACTACCTTTCAAAAGATTGGGGTCTGTAAGATTAAAAAAAAATCTCTTATTCTCACCAAGGCTGCATTTATTTGATAAAAAAAAAAGTAATATGTAATCCTGTGATGGCAAAGCTGAATTTTCAGCATCATTACTCCAGCCTTAAGTGTCACATGATCCTTCAGAAATCATTCTAATATGCTGAGTTGCTGCTTAAGAAATATTTCTTATCATTATTTCAGGATTGTTTGATGAATAGAAAGTTTAAAAGGACAGCATTTACTTACAGCCCCCAATTTTGGCAAATTTTGGCTCATACGTTTAACAGAGGATGTATTGTCTCTGGCAGATGCAGATCTGGCAATACAAAAATAATATAATAGAGATAAAATAATATAAATATTACTATAAATAGTACAGATATTATAGAATAAAAATAAAGATCCCAAGTCTCTCATATTCTTGTCCCTAGATATGATTCTGGTTCCACCGTTAATGCGAGTCTATGAGATTTGTTTTCCTCACCAGGTCTGTTGTTGGATTTTATAGCCAATTAATAACACACCTCTCCTCAACAAGCTGTATGATTTAAGGTATCGTTTTTTGTGTTGTCAAGGCCATTCCATTTAATGGTTTTATTTTTATCACACTGTTGTGTTAGACTCTGCCCACTCTTCTCTTCCACTGGCCCTGAAAGACCTTGATGGCTGGCTGGTTTCTTGCTCTGCCGAGCACACTTACGCAGGACTAACAGTTTCCCCGCAGCAGACACAGGCCGTCTCTCATCCTCTTACGTAAGAGCAGTGGAATGGGAGCTTGCGTACATCAGCCGAGTGAATGGCTGGATAACCGAGTAGACACTTGGAGTGCAGCAAATATAATGCTGAACCTCAGTGTGCTCAACCACTATGTACTTATGTGCTCAAGATGTTACTATTTTTTCAGGTGCTCTCATTTATTTATTTTGACTATCTGAACTGATGCATGTAATATAGTACACTAGTGTGACCTTTTGACCCTGCAGGTGCAAGGCTCTCTGATAATCAGTGAATGCAGTCTGCATGGTGGATGAGAGCAGATTTGCTGACTGCGCTTCCCTTGCCCAGCGAGCTTTCTATTTCAGTAATGCTTCTCCATGCTCCAGAGTAATCGGAGACTTTCAGCAATATTTCTGTCCTTTTGAAATGGAGGCATTAGGGAAAACACATCCTCATAGGTAATGTAGGGTCTCAGTATTATGTTGTATTACCTTCATAAATTGCCGCACAACAGGTTTATTCCAGGATATGCACATGGGAGAATGTTTTACACTGCTCTTGATTGCATGCTGGTTGGTCTACTTTCATAAAATAATTTATCAATGTAAAGTTCACTGTTGAACTCAACCTTTGTGTTCTTTGTCTTTAATGCAAGCGGATGCTGTACATTGTAATGCCTAGGGCTGCCCCCTAATAGTCGACTAACCTTTAGTTGACGAGAAGAGGCTTGGTCGACCAAAATTTTATTAGTCGCTTAGTTGCAGAAAAAAAAAATCCACAGGAAGTGGTGAGGTCACGGAGTCCGTGAAGGACAGATCGTTAACGGCTGGATTTTGTGGTAATACAGTACATCCAAATGCTCGCCTATCATTCATCAACCTCAAATATGGCTTATCATCTGAAATATGTAAGTAGAAGCAACTTTACATGGCCGCTCAATCTAATGTTAACCTAGAAAAATGTGCGCTATTCAAGTGTCTGAAGTTAGCACGCTCACAGCATGACAGAAGGAGGCAGAGTGAAATGTCTACTTTCAAATGAAGCAATTCAAATCTGAAAAAACAAATATTCTCAGATTATGTAATCTGTATGAAACTTGCATGCAGGCGCATCCACTACTGTGGAGATGAGTCAGTGTCGCCGAATTCATCTCTTAAGCCGAATACACAGAAAACACTACTTTATCAATAGATTATTAAAATGTAAATGCAGTTTAATCTTACTGTTTTTGCCTGACACATTCATCATCATTACTTCTGCCGGTGTGTTGTGGCAAGCTTTATGCGTGCGCTTGAGCGCTTATTCGGCTATGTAAGCAGCTAAAGGCTCATTAGCATGATTTAAATTGTTTATTAATAAACGTGCGATTAGTCGACTAATGCTTAAAATGAACAACTACTAGTCGACCAGAAAAATCTTGTCAAAGGTAGCCCTAGTAATGCCTTTAGTTGTGTTGTCTTTGGATGCTTGATAAAATCCCCCCCCCCCCAAAAATTCAGTTTTATTTTTCCCAAAATCACTGTTTATTGTGTTTATTAACTTTTTTTGATTCCAGTTTCAATTTTAGCAATCAAAAGGCATGTCTAATAAAATCAAATCATTAAACTTATGATTTATAAGTTTAACAAAAATTACGTTTAGGGCCCTATAAAATACATTTTATTTTCAGTGTTCGTATTCAGTGTTTTCCATTTTAATTTTCCAGGGTTCTATTTTGACTGTTAAATTAAATTTAAGTAATCAAAAAGCATGTCTAATTAATTGAATTAATAAAACTTAAAAATGTTAAAATGTATTACTTTTTACAATAATTGGGTCCCATCAAATGTTTCCCCCCCCCCACAAATTCTGTTTTTTTCACAAATTTCTGGATTACACGTTTTATTATTTAAATTAATTATCAGAAAAATATGGTGGTAATCAAATTCATCTTTTAATGTAATCAATAAAAATCTAACTGTTCCTTTAATGTTTTGGCAAACAAATTGTGTTTAAATTTAAAAATAAAAAACAATTGTGTAAAGTCTTATAAAGTTTTAATAATAGGGCTGGGCGATTGGGCCAAAAATTAAAATCTTGATTTTTTTTCAGAACATTTGACCGATTCTCGATCTTTTTACGATTTTTAACTAGTCAACTTGAAAATGTAACTACAACATGATTCAAGTAACTTTTTCTTTATTAACCCTCTAGTTAAAGAAAATTCTATTCCAAGTTCACCACACATTAAATTGTCAATATGATGTAAATGTTAAACAAATCACTTGTGTATCTTTGCAGAAAAGATGCATAAACTATAACTACATATTGTACAAACTTGTCTTATACATATTATATGTTCATAAATAATACAAGGAAAATGCTTTAAAAAAAAATCTCAAAAGTCAGGTGATTCAAATTCAAAACGACTTAAGGTATAACACAAGTAGACTATTATTAACTATAGATGTTCTGTAAAAACAAAAGCAGCTTTCAGCCTGTCACCATGAAGCAAACATGAACTATCCGACATACAGTAGTAGTTACAGGTTTTTTATTTGCTTGCGCTGCTTTTCCATTGTTTTTTCTATGTAAACATAGACACGTTTGACTGTTGCACTCATGTCTCTTGCAGCGTCTCGTGCATGAAACGGCTTTCTTAAAACACAAGAAAGCAATTTCTTCAACCAAACTTTTTGACAGGTTGTTGTGAAAACCTTTGAATTTCTGTGTGTATATGATATGAAAATAGTTTGAAATGTCAACTCTCAGAGCAGCTCTGGAGATGAACTTCATGTCCACATATAGTGAGACGGCAGTTGCTGAAAACACCACAAGCGTCACGCATGCTTGAGTATTGCAGCAGGTGAAACTGCAGCGCTCGTTCACACAGAGACACAGAGAACATGCAGATTTCATATTTAAATAGCAGCCATTTTGATTTATTCATCCAAAATGTGTCAAACTGTAAACTCCATATTTATGACTCAATTCAGTGATTCTGTCTGCGTTTTTGCGTCGTGGAAATCATAAGGCCCTACTTTTCTGCTTGAGCCTGGAAGAGCATTTTAATCCAAATCCAAGGGATATATTTTACTCTTACGTTCTGATCAGTAGTGGTTGATTGCTTCTATAGGAGTGGGTTGATATATGGACAGCTATGTTTATTTTGCTGTGGGTGCACGTGAAGCCACCATGTCAACAGTGCAGCTGTTGACCACACTCCAGTTTTAACCATGAGGTGCTGTTTTGGGCATAGCGGTCCTACTATTACCCCACGTCCCCATTCCCAGCATACACAGACACACACACTGAAGTGTGTCAAGGATCCAGTGTCCTTACTTCATGTAAGGACGCAAAAAGCAGAAGCAGCCCACATGGTTGTGAATTAACCCGCATGAGACAGGAAAAACAGGCCGATTCAGTGGCTGAATCATTTCATTTGAAGAATTGAAACATTTTTCAATATATGACCATCAGATTGACAACACATTATTATCCTTGGAAACAATGAACAAGATCAAAGTGTACGTTGAAATCATGGTGTACATCTCAATGAGATGCTCTCGATTTGTTTGAAGGTTATTTATGACGTAATTGAATTTTCTGTTTATCTAAAGTGGGAAATAACAGCGATGAAAAGGCAAATGACATAGATTGCACTTGATAAGATTACCGTTTCCATGACAGCGACTCCCACTTTCACCCTTGGCAAATCGACTAATCTCTGTGGTGCTGTTTTCACCAGAGTAGTAGTAACATGGATTACAGGGCTTCTTGTCTTTTCTCGACTCAGTCTCCGTTCTTGTCTTTCTTCTCGAGAGCCACTTACTTGTTACTGAGGACAGAGTGTTACACGAGCGCCATTGAGTATTTCATCACTGCAGGGTTTGATTCAGAACCGTGTTTCCTCTGTCTGCTTTCAGACATGAGTTAGATATGGAAATCAGTTATTTGCAAGTTGACACAGATTTCGTGTTTTGATGACATGCCTTTTTTTTTTTTTTTTGAGGCGCTTGCTTTTTTCCAGCAAAAAGGGTGTTTATGAATTTAAAGTCGTCATGGAGTTTTTATATATTTTATAGCTGTATATTTTTACTAAATCTTTTTAACTTAACAAATTATTGTTCATTTTTTAAAATCTAATTTAATTTAATTAATTTTTTACATTCAA
Organism: Sinocyclocheilus rhinocerous; assembly: GCF_001515625.1. Taxonomy (NCBI): domain Eukaryota; kingdom Metazoa; phylum Chordata; class Actinopteri; order Cypriniformes; family Cyprinidae; genus Sinocyclocheilus; species Sinocyclocheilus rhinocerous. Next base: position 967,189 of record NW_015670979.1, on the reverse strand, counting down.
CTATTATTATTATTATTGTTATGCATAATATTCTAAAATATATTTGAAAAATATATGTAGTTATGTTTGTTGTAATGTTATTTTTACACAATAATAATAATATAAAATATTATATTTTTATATACTTAAACAATTTTCTCTTATACTTGTTTCAGAGTAACAAGAATATTTATAGATTTTTTATGATTTTCGTTTTATCGTTTTTATGAGCCTTGAAACAGTCCAATGATGATGACAGAGAAAAATGAAATGTGAGAAAGTTGCATTTAAAATCTCTCTATGTATCAGTCACACAATTTTTCAGGGTTTTGCGTTTGCTTGGCTCATGGTATCCCACTAGGGATGTAACGATTAACTGCGAGCCGCACAAAGAAATGTGCAGCATTTTGTCCAAGCAATAATAAAAGGACACATTTAATTTATAATTTGTCTTAAAATTCAATTTAGAAAAAAAAAAAAAAATCGTGAATCGAATCGAATCGTGAAATCAAAATCGTGAATCGAATCGTGAGTTGAGTGAATCGTTACATCCCTATATCCCACAGTGGTGATTTGATTTCTGGGTTGTATTGGCTTATGGTAATCCTGGGAGACATTGCATTCAGAAAGGTGTACTGTAGTTAAAATGCTGCGAACTCCTTGTGCACACATTTCACTGTCAGAGACAGTCCTGTGTGTGCGTGTGCTTTTCTAACCTTCAGTACCTCTATTTATAATCGCACTCTACAGTGTGCTTTCCTGTTATTCAGACTTTGCTGTGAAGTGCAGGAAATTGGTTTATCGTAAGACGGTGAATGAATTTGGCTTTTGCCTTCTCTCAGCTGTGAGCTACTTTGGTTAAGAAAAGCACCGTGAGTCAAGCTGAAGCAGATACCCAAAATCTTGAGATTAGTGGTATATTGTGTGCAGACGTTACTAGAAACAAGATGTATATGTGGTGAGGGCTTCTCAGTTCACAATAACCTTGAAGCTGTATGAAGGAAAATAAAGCCACCAGTGCTGACTAATCCGCTGTTTAATGCTGCTTCATATCGGTGTGTTCTTAAAGGGAAAGTTCAGTCGAAAATGAAAATCCTGGGGGTGGGGTTTAGTTTGTTAGGGTTTTTCCTCTTTTCCTCGCTTTCCTTCGCTTTTAAATAGCTTGTGAATGCCCGTGGGCATACACGAATTAGCGGCAGTTTGTCGTCAATTGCTTGAATGGACAACAAAACAGTACAACGACAAACTCCCTTATATAGAACTTTTATTAACAAAACAAATAAAATTCACCATGATATCGCGATACATATTGATATTGAATTATTGTCCAGCCCTATGATATAGGCCTAATATAAAATAACAAATAACTCAAAGTTTAAATATAAAAAACTAAAAATCAGCAAACACTGTGGAACCAAATAAATAAGAAACATAGAACATTTATCAGCAAAACGAATAAGAAACCTTGGAGGCATGGCATACACCTTAATGTAAAATAAAATAAATAAATCACATAAAGTTAATAATGTAAAAATCAGCAAACACTGTGGAACCAAATAAATAAGATACAAATGTAAAAAAAAAAAAAAACTTCTAAAATCACCTTAGATAAACAGTCAACAGGCTCAAAAAAGGCAACAGGCTTTTCAAAATCCAAAATATTGCCAAACAGGCGCTTTTGCATTTTGTTTCAAAACTAAACCTTCCACTAGGGATGTTCATTTCGGTTAATTTTCCCCAACCGACAACCGTTACTTGTTATCTGAACATTTAACCGTTATCTTATAAGATTAAAATAATAAATTAGCATTAAATAAAAATAGAATGGATGAGTGTCTGTGACCCATTAAAAAATACTAAAAAAAAATTTTCACCAGTTTATTTTAACGTGCAAACAGCAGCATACAGAGCAACAACAGAACCTGGATCAAGATATCACACACCTGCAGCGCTTCTGAGAACAGAGAAAAACAGAATAAAATAACAAATAAAAAGAATAAAATAAATAGGCCTACACTAAATATTTTTCAATTAAATTAACATTAAGATGACAAAACGAAAACACACTGAATCCTTCTATGCACCTTAAAGAACCGGCAGAGTCTTTATTCATCAGACATAAAAATAAATAGCAGGCCTACCTTAGTGCACAATGTGTGTAGTTTTTATAAAAATAATTTTAAAAAAACTAAAAAAGTAGGCTAAAATGTCGACGTTCTGGAGTAGAGCTCTGCGTGGAACTATTTCGTAATTCCACTCCTGCTGAAATTCTGACCATTACCGCGCGCTCCCGCAACGTGTGTGTTCCGCTCCCACAATTTTTGTGGCCGCTCCCGCAAACATTCTTATATTGTTTATAATTTTCACGCTATCACTATGCAGGTATTGAAATCGCTTTTTGAATGAACTTAAAAAAAAAAAAAAACTTTTAAACTGATAGTATTAATCGGTCATTTTTTTACTTTCGGTTAACGGTTAATTTGCACATTCCTACCTTCCACCATTGTCTTGTCTTTCTCACCTCACTCTTTTTGTTAGATTTTAAAAGTCATGTAGTGTATTCCAGCCTTAGCTGAACTACATGATTTTATCAATATGTCGATGGGGGTGGTGCCGTGGTGGGCAAGTGATGTAACCGGTGTTGCGGCTTAACAACGCTAACACCGCCAACACTGACCATCACAGCAAGCCTAAGATAGAGCAATAAAATGAACAGTGAAAGTGGCAAATTCTTGTACAATACATTTTACTGGGCATAATTGTGAAAATAACTAATATTATTCATAGTCATATAGCCTAAATAACATTATTCATATTCTTTTGGTTTCTGTACCCAGTATTTTTTAAAATTACAAATGCAATGAAAATACAGGTATCTGTATCAGTATCGGAAAGTGCCAAAAATAAAAGTAACCGTATCGGCCTCGTTCTGGAAAAAGTGGTGTTGGTGCATCCCTAACTTTTATTCAGCAAGGATGTATTAAATAGATACAAAGTGATAATAAAGACTTATATTGTTAGAAAAGATTTCTATTTTGAATAAATCTGTTCTTTTTAACTTTTTATTCATCAAAGAATCCTGTAAAAAGTATCACAGGTTCCAAAAAATATGCAGCACAACTGTTTCCAACATTGATAATAAATCAGCATATTAGAATGGTTTCTGAAGAATAATGTGACACTGAAGACTGGAGTAAAGGCTGATGAAAATTCAGCATTGCATCACAGAAAAAATGATATTTTAAAGTATATTAAATAGTGCTGTCAAACTATTGCGATTAATCGCATCCAAAATAAAAGTTTTTGTTTACATAATATATGTGTGTGTACTGTGTATATTTATTATGTATATATAAATACACAAACATACATGTATATATTTAAAAAATATTGACGTATATAATTTATATATAAATATAAATATTATATATAAACAAAACATATTTTTCTTAAATATATACATGCATGTGTATGTATTTATATATGCATCATAAATAATATGCTTTTATTTTGGGATGCGATTAATCGTTTGACAGCACTAATATTAAAATAGAAAACGTATTTTAAAATGCAATAATATTTCACAATTTTGCTGTCTGTTTTTTTTTTATCAAATAAATGCAGCTTTGATGAACATCAAGAGACTTCTTTAAAAAACATAAAAAATCCTACTGATCCCAAACTTTTGAATGGCACCGTATGTACAAACAAGCAAACAGTCAGGAGTAAAATTAGAACAAATAAACAAATTACAAGCAATAGCACAAATAAATACTAAAAGATGCTAATGAATTAAATAGGGCTGTAAGTTTTTTTGGCCCTGTGCCATTAAGGCAGTCCTTAATGTCGAACCCTGATTTGTGTTCCACTGAAGAAAGTTAGTTATAAAGTTTGGAACAACATGAGAGAGAGTAAATAATGCCAGAATTTTCAGCTTGTCCTTTTAAGAGAAAATAAGTGTCTCTCTCGCTCTCTCTCTCTCTCTCTCTCTCTGTTGCATGCTGGGAGTCGGTGAGAGTGGTGATGGTGGTGAGAGCTACTGTGTGAGTGGTGAGAATTTCTAAATCTTTTGACAGTATACATGGATTAAGGCTTTTAATAATAGAGTTAGTGCTGCCCGACTAGATAGATTTTGTGTGTCTAAATATTTTAATAGTAGAGTAATTGAGTGTTACATTTGCCCTGTAGGTTTTTCTGATCATCATCTAATTATTATGACAATGACAATGTCAAATGTACCTAGAAAATCGGTTTACTGGCATTTTAATGTTAAATTGCTCCAGGATGCTGCTTTTTGTGATAATTTTGGTTTCTTTTGGGAAAATTGGAAAAAGAAAAAAAGTTCTTTTGAAAACTTAAAACAGTGGTGGGATGTAGGCAAGACTCAAATAAAAACTTTTTGTCAGCAGTATTCAGCCAACTGTAGTAGTAGAATAAAGAATGTGATTGAATCACTTGAAAAGCAAATTAATTCAATGGAATTGCAGATGGTTGATGCACATAATTCTGTACTGTATAATGATTTACAAAAAAAAAAGAGAGAGCTAAGTCTGGTCCTAAATGAGAAAGTAAAGGGAGCTTTGATAAGGTCTTTTGATAAGGTCATGTCTTTAGTAGAAATGGATGCACCGACTTCTTTTTTTTTTAACCTGGAATATAAGGTGGCTCAACAAAAACAAATGCCATGTCTGAAACTCCCTGATGGGAGGATAACGTATAAGACTATTGAAATGAGAAACCATGCTGTGGATTTTTATTCAAGTCTTTATGCTGCAGAAAACTGTGAAAATAATGAATGGATGACACAGCTTCTTCAAGGTCTTCCTCAGCTGGACTCTGATTCTAAAACTGTCTTGGATGCTAGTATAACATTTAAGGAAATTACTGCTGCTGTGGGACAACTTAGTTCAGGACGGTCCCCTGGAATAGATGGACTGCCGGCAGATTTTTATAAAAGGTTTTGGAATTGCATTGGACACGATTATTTTGATGTTTTATGTGAGTCTATAAGAGATGGCGTTTTACCTACTACTTGTCAATATGCTGTTTTATCATTATTGCCAAAAAAGGGGGATTTAGCCTTTTTAAAGAACTGGCGTCCTGTTGCCCTTCTTACAACAGAATATAAAATATTTTCAAAATGTCTGGCAAATAGATTAAAAAATTACTTGGGTTTGGTTGTTTGGTTGGATCAATCGTATTGCATTCCAAAGAGGTCTATTATGGATAATTTGTTTTTAGTGCGAGACATTGTAGATATTTGTAATGGTTTCAATGTGGATGTTGGATTAATTGCCCTGGATCAAGAGAAGGCTTTTGATCGTGTTGATCACAAGTATCTTTTTAATGTATTGAAGGTGTTTGGTTTTGGTGAAACTTTTTTAAATTTGATACAGTTATTATATAATGGTGCATCATGTATGGTTAAGGTAGGGGGCACTTTGAGTCGGCCAATTCCTATTCTAAGGGGTATTAGGCAAGGCTGTCCTTTGTCTGGTCAGCTACTCTCTCGCTCTCTCTCTCTCTCTCTCTCTCTCTCTCTCTCTCTCTCTCGCTGGCTGGCTGCTGCTGTGTGACATGATTAGAACTCAAAACGTGTTTGAACAAAATTGAGCTCTGACATAAAAGGCACATCCAAACACAAAACCAACACACAAAGACACCCAGCAGCATTCGTTCTGTGCCTGTGTTTTATTTGTTCTTGGCCTACTTTGAGTTACAGCCAGAGATATGATTTTACTCTGCTCAACAAGGACCCAAGACAAGAAGCGATGTTTTCATGTGCTGATTTGCTCAGAGATGGAATGATTTATAGTTGCAACTGTTTAAAGCTTGTCAGAGTTCAGTTTTACAGTGTTGTTAGGGGTTGAAGGTCCAATTAAGGATGGAAAGCTGATCTCGGATCATATTAAATTTGTAGGGGAGAGTGGGTTAAGATGGGTCACTCTAGCAAATATAGCAAATCTTTAATCTAGCAAAATGGCTACAGTTGTTTTCATGTGACTATATATATTTAGAAAAGGCCCATGATATACCACTGAAGAATACAATTTTTAGCATTTAAAAGTACATTTTATACATTTATACACTTATTGCAGGTAAAATATGTTTTGTCAAAGCAAATGTATCCAAGTCTAAAAATATTGGTGCCAATGTGTACACTACCATTCAGAAGTTTGGGGTCAGTAAGATAATATTACAGAATATTGTTTCAAATGCTGTTATTTTGAATTTTCTACTCATCAAAGAATCCTGAGAGAAAAAAAATATTAAGCAGAACAACTGTGACATTGATAATAAAAACAACGCTAAATCAGCATATTAGAATGATTTCTAAAGGATCATATAACACTGGAGTAATGGTTGTGGAAAATGTTGCTTTGCCATCGCAAGAATAAAGGACATTTGAAAATATATTGAAATAGAGAACAGTTGTTTTAAATTGTAATAATATTTCACAATATTACTGTCCTAACTGTATTTTTATCAAATTGAAAAAAAACTTGCAGACCTCAAACAAAGTATATAAAATATGTAAATGTAAATTAATTGGCTGATTATCAGTCTTCAATTATTGCAATAAAAAAAATTTTCAAAATTGTAGCGGTGGAATAAAATGTTAAATTATTTCACTATATTAAAATATTCTGAATTTTAAACCTTTTATTGGCTAGATTATGAAAATGTGACTAATGCACAGCAAAGTAATAATGGGAATCTGCATTATTAAATGTAATTTCTCTAATTTATGTTCATATTTTTATTAGAGATGTAAATCTTTCACATATTACACTATAATTCACCTTACCCTTCAACATTAGGGCTAAGCTGTGTCTGTGGATTTTTTCTCCTCTCCTACTCATTTTACTTAATAGCAGACATCCTGAAATATATTTAGGTTTATTAATTTTACCTGCCTCATTTCTCCTTGCCTAAAGGATTAAGTAAAATGTGGCACACTCACTCTCCCCTAACGACAGTATGAATAGTCTTTCACTTATTTCTTTGCTTTCATTTGTTTCTCATGATTCTTTAAATATTTGAGCAGTGTCTGAACTTTCCTCATTTTTCATATTCTGGAAGCTGTTGAGAGATTTCACTTGAAATTCCTAAATATATTTGAGATTTGGATATTTTATGTGTGTTTTATGTAATCTTTTAGATGATATATTTATTTAGGCCACTCAGTCAAATCTGCATAGTTTTGTGGTTGTACTGAGCCATTATTTATGTCTTTGTGTCTCATACACGCCTGCAAACAAATAAATAATCACAGTTTTAATAATCCAAACCATTTCACCTCTGTCATGATCATAAAGATGTCCTTTCATGAAAGTCGTATGCAGTATCACATCAGAAAGAATAAAAACATGACCATTTGCTACTTGACCTTTGACCTTGCATTTGATAGCATTTTTTGTACTTTTGGCTCATAACAAAGTGAATTGCAAATATCAAAGTGTCTACTCCTTTGTGTTTTATACCAGGTGTATCCAGTGCCACCCTGCTGCACTCCAAATCTCTACGTGGGCATAGAGACTGCTTTGAAAAGTACCATCTCATTGCCAACCAGAAGCTCTCCCGCGCCAAGGCCTCCCACAGCGCGTATGATGGCGTGAAGCGGGCTCTGAGTCAGCGAATCAACCGCATTATACAGTACGCCCAGAACAGAGACTCCGTAACCGCTGAGACACCTGGGCACTGGGGGGCCAAACAGATTCTGTGTCACACTCAGCAGGGCGGCAGGAAGCTCGTGCCCCAGTCCGATGCCCAAGTTCCCCGTTACGCCCCACGATGGGCAGAGGAGGCGTCGATGGCGGAGCCAGAGTATGGGAAAACCATGCTGGACTGCCATTCTGCAGAGGAGCTTGGTCTCGGCCTGCTGCAGGGCTCACGCCAGGGACTGTGGGCTGGAGAGAGACACCACCCACAAGAACAGCAGAACCGAGAGCAGAGAGACACAGCCAGACAGAGGAGACACACGGGACACAGTCAAGAAGAGCGTGAGTATTCATGATATACATTAGCTTTCAAAAGTGTGGGGTCAATATCATTTTTTTTTTTTTTTTAAGAATTTAATGTTTTTGTTCAGCAAGGAGGCATTAAAATTATGTCTGTAAAGACATTTATAATGTTACAAAAGATTTTTATTTCAAATAAATTTTATTCTTTTAAACTTTCTATTCATCAAAGAATCCTGAAAAAAATCAGTTTCCACAAAAATATCAAGCAGCACAATGGTTTTCAACATTAATAATAATAAAAAAGTGTATCTTGAGCACTAAATCATCATATTAGAATGCATTCTGAAGGATCATGTGACACTGATGACTGGAGTAATAGCTGCTGAAAATTCAGCTTTGCATCACAGGAATAAATTACATTTAATACATTAAAATAAAATAAAAAAGTTATTTTAAGTTGTAATAATATTTCACAATATTACTGTTTTAGGGCTGCCACTAACGACTGTTTTTATTTCGATTAATCTACTGACTAGTTTGTCGATTAATCGATTAATCTAAACAATTTTTTCCCCACAAAAAAACCCCCAACTATTTTACTTAAGAATATTTTATTAAACTATTTTTTATTAAACCAAATGAAATCCAAATGTCTATGAATTCCTTTTTTTAAAGCAAAAGTAAAGTGCAACATAGAGTGCAAGAAGCAAGTGTCCATCTCATAGTCCAAATTACTGAAATCAAAGTTCAGTATTATAGTGTAAGAATGACAACATATCCACGTGTTCTAGTCTACTAATAATACAATTATAATCAAAAAACACTTTTTAAAGGAGTGTTTACCAGAAATGTTATTTACCAGAATTTATTTAGGAGAAAAAAGTAAATGTGCAGTATTTCTGGAAAAAAAAAAAAAACTTTTTTTTATTTAATTAAATTAATTAATTGGAGGTTTGCGTAGATTTATAAATGATTTACCTTACAAATCTGATGAAATGGTGCATGTTGCGTTCCCAGGTGAATGTTATAATAAACCCAAACTCACAACAACGTGCAGAGATGGCGTTTGAGATGCTCCACACATGATGTAAAGGATAACAGTTCCTGTGGAACTACTGTGAAAGGAGCTGCTGTGTGACGCATGTAAAGAAAGGAGCTGCTTATCCTACACGCATGTAAATAATTAAAGCACATATACTGTATTAGAACTGCATCGCATATAATTATTTAATTAAATCGTAGCATTTGTGAATTCACAATTATGCTTAATTATGATTTTTAAATGGGTTTAATATATCATGCAGCCTTGGGAAACAGTCTAATGTGTTTTATGAATTCTCATCCATGAAATGCGCCACTTCCGGTATTTTGCTGGTTAGTCGACGCGAGCAAAATGAAGTAGAGGATTTTTAAAAATCGAATAGTCGAATAAAATCGATGAATCGTGACAGCCCTATACTGTTTCTACTGTATATAATGCAGCCTTGGTGAGCATAAGAGACGTCTTTCAAAAATATTTAATTAATCTTACTGACCCCGAACTTTTGAATGGTGTTATTTGCTTTGATTTTGTTAGTATTATCTCTGTGTAATTCCCACAGTAATCTTAGACAAAGGGAAGGATGGAAATCGATATCCTCACCATTAGGGTTTTATCTGGTGCTTTGTATCTTGGCATCTTTCCCATCAATATAGTCCACAAAGCACCAATAAAGGGTTGAGGTCACAATCTAGACTTTGATTTCTCTCGCAGTTCTTCAATGTCTGTCTCCTTATCCCAATGAAATGGCTTGTGTTAAAAACAGAAGTGTCATCAGGGTCACACGTCTGAGGAGAATGACTCAATGACTGTTATGAAGGCATTTGCTTTCAGCTGTGAAAGGAGATGTGTTTGTCAGTTTTCACTTTATTGAAAAGGATAGCTAGAGAATGATTTTCATACCCACTTTATGACAGTGTTTGCCTTTCTCTTTCAGTGGTGAGGATGAGTGTGGAGGAGCTTCACCAGCTGAACGAGCAGCTGCTGCTACAGATACAAAGTGAGTCTCATCTTCAAGCTTAAAAGGGATTTTTCAACCAAAAATAAGAAAAGTATGATAGTTTTCAGTTTTAGGTGAACTATTCCTTTGAACCCAAACACATTCTGGGGGGGGAAAGGGACTTAATATTAGTAATAAACTATTATTATTTTTTTGTGATATAACATATTTCCTCTGCAAAATATGGATTTTCAACAAAAAAATTGTAAAATGGTAGATAAATTATTAATCTCATTAAAGCAACAGGAATAGCTTTCTGCTGGCGCTTGTACTTACCCTGCCAACGTTTGATCTGGCCCCAACACATGAATGAATAAGTTTTTAACTAATTTTAATATTTATTTGTACATCTAATTATTTACATTTACCTTTCATTATTAATTTATATATATATATACATTTTATTATTTATGTATATGTATACATTTTATCGTTTACTTTTATTTCATAATTTGTTTCCGTTTTTATATTATACTATTATAATATTTTACTATTTTTATTTCAGTTTACATTTTCATTTAGTCATTTTCTTATTTCTTTATTTTCTTTATTTATGTATTTGATTTAAATTTAATTGAAAAGATTAAATGTTATGTATTTTTTTCCTTCACAAAGATCATTTGCAGTAATATTATACAAGATATTCCATAAATTCATTAACATTTTTTCTGGAAAATGATGGCATACATAGAAAAAAAAAACATTACTGTTTGGTGTGTGATTCTCATCTCATTCTTACTGATGCCAACAAGTCTTGTCACTTTGATAAAACCTCCATCCATATCAGCCAGTTTAAATATTTTACCTACCTGACAAGTTTAAAAAGATATTTTACAACCAAATGTCAAGTTTGTGAGGTATAAAAATGCATGTACATTATCAAAAAATGTAAGATATAGGGCAAGCAACAGATCTACGCTTTGGCCAGCTGGCCATCCTTATGTTGAGTTCTGCTTATGCATATCTCACGTTTCTTATGTAGGTTATCATTATTCTTGTGTACTAAAACACAGACTCTGCGTTTGTGTCTCAGATGTGTTTGAGGAGCTGTCTGTAGCTGTGCAGGAGAAGGACTCTCTTTCATCAGAGCTTCATGTACGGCACATAGCCATCGAGCAGCTCTTCAAAAACTGCGCCAAGCTGCCGTGCCTCCAGATCGGGCGGGCGGGGGTCAAAGCTGGCAACAACCCAGTGGAATGAGCGCTTTTTGGGGACAACAGAGTCCCTCAAAGACCAGACAGAAAGCGCAGCTCCAAGCAGACTCTCACGGAAGCTCAAAGCTCAAACGGACCGGAAACGCACAACACTGTGCTAATGAGTTTAAAGTCACCTCGCTCTAAAAGGTGGCATCTGAATTTTCAGCAAAAGTATGCACTTTGAGAGCAAAAGTGTTTTGCGGACCTGTCCAACGTGTTTCTATGCAGAATGAGGTGTTTTTAAAGGGGTCATTTGATGTTGCTAAAAAGAACATTATTTTGTTTATTTGGTGTAATGAAATGTGTTTATGCGGTTTAAGGTTCAAAAAACACATTATTTTCCACATAATGTACATTATTGTTTCTCCTCTATGCCCCGCCTTTCTGAAACGCTTTTTACAAATCTCATCGGTCTGAGCGAGGTGTGCTGTGATTGGCCAGCTATCCAGTGCGTTATGATTGGCCGAATACCTCAAGCGTGTGACGGAAATGTTACGCCCCTCACATACTGTGATGATGCCCTGTCAGGCCGGAGCGATGATTCAAAACATGAAAACCCATTATAAACGAGGCATTTGTTGCATCCAGTGAGGACATAATTATGGATTATAATGACTTATACTGTCTTTTTACGCGTTGCGTTGCATCGCGCCGCGTAAACATAAAACCATGTCTGCATTTGTGATCGGAGAAATGACAAACAACAAGCCCTACTCTACACTGCCCAAAAAACTCGCTTTAAATATAAAAAATATAAAATATAAAAACTCTTTAAATATAAAAAACTTACTTGCAGTCCGTGGGTCAGAACAGCCGTCATTGTAGTCTACTCTCACAGGATCAGTAAACATTCCTCCATAAAATGTGCTGCACATATCTGAATATTTGGGTTGAAGTGTTCTGGAACAATGTTGTAAATACAACTTAACAACAACAATACTACAGCGAGAATAAAAGTTACTCCTTCTTTCTTTGTGTGAACATTTGGGCGGTGTTATGCAAATCTTCCCACATAGTGACGTAGGTATGTGGGGGTGTGTTAGAACGAGCCGTTTTAGGTAGGTGTGGCTGACTCTTAACTTTTATAAAGAATATCTCTTTGGATCTGAGACTTTAGTCTTTGCAACTTTACAGATCTTCTTTATGCACCAAGAGCTTGTAACACTCCACAGAGAAAGGAAAAATTGAAATCGCATCATATGACCCCTTTAAAACTTTACAAAGACTTGTTTTAATTTTTTTCTTTTGTTGTTCCATTCGTATATGTTCATCTTCATATCACTGTTTACTCTTTACACTTGATCACTTTGGGTGCTTGGATGAGTCTGACAGTGTTCCTCCTGCACAGTCAGGCTTGCTGATTGGTTGTGGTGTTGCTGTGGTAACTGTTGCTTAGTTAACAGTTTCTTCCCTCCGTCTGCTCATTGCAGTGGAACTTGTTAATGACTGTAGTTGTTCCGTTACTCTAAGGCACATTTCTCCTGTTGTTCTGAGGTTCAGCACAAATGCTTTAGTGGAAGTTTACATGTTTTTTGTTATTTCACTCTTAAAACTGTGTTCTGACATTTCATAGGTGCTTTTTCCCCCATCACAACATTTCACGGGTTATGATTAAGAAAATAGCAGTTTGGACATTAAAATTTCAGCTGGTATAGTTTGGTCATTCACAGATGTTAAGCACAGGCCTAACTTTGATTTAGGCTTAACTCGGTGCTGGGATTAATATTGGAGAGAGAGAAATGCTCAACCAAAGCCTTTCAGTATTTATTTTGTTAGGACAATTATTTGCTTGTTGCAAATATTTAAAACCTTTTTTTTTTTTTTTTTAATGTGTGGTTTTCATTTTTGTAGTGTTTAGAGGTTGTTTTTTTATGCTATTATAGTATTTAGGGTCAGTGCATAAACTGAAAGTATAGTCAGGGGAAAGTGAGCCTTTACCCTGCTGCCTTGATTTCAGATCAGACTGTGTTGCCACGTGGTGGACACTCAGAGGATCCTGTCCACTTGCTGCCCTGATGTGTGCATGGTTAAGTGTCTATTATCTTTAGAATCTTTAAAAAAAAAAAAAAAAAATGCAAGCTTCAACATTGTTTTGAGAAATCAGCTAGGTATTTTGAATTATCTGTTCTCTTTATAAGAGATACATATTCGACTGACCCCTCTGGGGTTTCTAAGGATATTTTATTTTGTATGAATGTTATTTTGGTTATGCTCTGAGAGGTCACGTCAGCAAACTATCACTGTGAGTAGTGATGGATAAATTGTCGAAAAGAAGCAATATGTGTCCGAAGTGTTGTAAAAAATGTTTTAATCTTTTTTAAGGTTCACTCTGTGATTTGGCATACAGGTGGTTGGAGTTACTGAAATAATGAAGCACACTGCCCAAATGTTTGTTTGCTGTGGAAATACTGAATGAACTACATGAGATGGACTAGTTTCATGTTTGTCTCGAGTGTGTTGCATATGTAGGCCATGTGTTTAAACTTGCTTATGTTGGTGTTATTGATGTCTTATTCTTTTTCTCTGTTTATTCATTGCTTGTCTTATTATCCCGCCCCCCCTTTTTTTTAAGATGAGTTAGTTTTTTGTTCTCTCCAGTGGCCTGTGTTATGTGACATTCAAGTGGTTTATGCAATACTGTTTGTTAGTGGATCTTCGCATCAGTTTAGAAGATTTCTGAATGCTTTTGTTTGAAGTGATGTGCACATTTTCATTTTAGGGAATGGATTAATAAAAATATTTATCCTAAAAAACTGATTCTTTTCATTTCATTTACTAGTTCACCAGCAGGCTGATAGGATTGTAAAAACCGTTTTGGACTGATTATCTGATCTTAAAGGGAAAAAAAAAAAAAAGTTGTTGCTCTTGTCAGCATTATAAATGGTTTGCTGGAAAACTGAAAAGATAAAAGGGTTACCCTTTAATTTAAAGTGACATTGTAACAGTCTAATTACGCATTTATGTACTTACTATAAGGTTAAGGTTAATGTTAGGGTTTGGTTTAGGATTGGTTGTAATTATGCATAATTTACTGTTATAACTATAGTAAGTACACGTAATGTGTAACTGTCAAGTGTTACTGTACCAATACAAGTCTTCATAATCACATACCAGTATTTTGCATACCAATATTATTTGAAAGACAAAATATATACACAAATACATTGCAAAACAATTCAGTTTAAGCTAGAACATAAGAGGTTGCCTTTGTATTTCTAGGTCCTTTCTGGCCCAGTTTTATTCCTTCTCCACTAAAAATCTTCTCTTGTTTCTCAGTCTCTGATGATAATCGTTTTTTTTTCTTTCTTTTTTTTGTCTTTATGCTTCCTATTTCTTATTTATATTCCTATTTGGTAACTTCCAGTAAAAACAATACAAAGAAGTATAACCACCTGTAAAAATATATATATTAACTATAATGTATTATTTATTGTAGATAATTTAAATGTTGATTTATTTCTAAGATAGACACTGCAGTTAATCATATTTTTACTGTAAAAATATTTATTACTGATCCCCCACAGAAGGTTTGTCGTTTTGTTTTCTAATGACATTGGAGGCTAAAACCAAGTTGCCACTGAAAAAATGTAGTAACAATATCTGTAGTGGCTACGGTATTTTGATGGAAACTATGGCTATCATAGTTTATTTTTTTGAGTTTTGTATTGTGCGATATATCAATATCATCACGAACAGAAATGCAGCTTTTGAGCGGTTCCGCGCTGCACATCTTTGGTTCCGCCTCCAGCACGCGCGCACGCCGGAAGTTTGGATTTTGTTGTTACACTGGAACTAAAATGGCTGCTGTGAGTTTTTTTCATTGAAGGCACTGGCACATTTATTCCGCTTCTTGCTTTGGATTTCCTGTCTGTGGTGATGCAACTCGATTGGCAAGTCGGTTCTGATGTTTGTCGCCATTGTCCCGTTCTGCCCCGCTCTGTCAGCTGGTCGTGTTTTGTGGAGTTGTGCATTTTAAGTGAGCTGTTAGCTGTGGTTAGCCAGCCTGTCGTCTGCTGAAGCTGCAGTGCTGAAGTTTGCCTTCTTCTGCTGGGCTCATATTCCCTTGCATTTCATGAATGCTTGCTATTTATCGCTATTGCGTTCTCTAACACATACTTTGTCATCATCCTGTTGAAGTTCGCCACATTTGTTTCGCAGATGTTGTGACTGCATACACACACAGATGCATAACTGTTTGAATGAGCTGAGTTCATGTCTCAAACTCTGTGTATTCGCCTTCATACGCTTGTCGTTGGGGTTGAGTTTTGAATGGAAACTGACAGCTGACAGGGAAATGCACCCGGGAGTGTGTTCCTGAACTGTCTCTCTGATCTCAGGGCTTGAATGGTGTGTTTGTGGAGGTGACAGTGCTGGTGTAACACAACATCGCCTCCTGTCACGCAGCAACCACAATGGTAAGAACTACAGGTTTGTTTTAATGATGCATTTTTAGCAGGATTGGGTTTTATTTAACATTATGTATTTGATTTGATCATATTTGACATTTTCGATGGCTTGTTTGGACAGTATGAGAGATTATCTTATGCATTTTCATTCATCTTTCTTCCACAGCAACAAGTCTTAGAGTATGCATTGGATCGGGCTGAGGTATTTGTTCAAAATTATTATTTCTGTATTATTTTATTGCGTACTTTATACTTATTGTACATAATGTTTTTTATTTGTATCCATTATAATGTACTGTTATTTTAAAAATGTCAGTTAAGAAATCACTGTGCAGAAGAATACCTGTGTGTATTCTATTACCGTTCCATAACATTGTTATTTGTTGTTTAGTACATTGTTGAAAGTGCTCGTCAGCGACCTCTGAAGAGACGGGTATCCTCAAGTGGAAGGAAATCCTTATATCAGAAACTTTATGAATTGTACATTGAAGAGTGTGAAAAAGAACCAGTGTTGAAGGTAATTTTCACCCGATGTAACACATAACAAATGAAGTAGCATTCACAATCATCTTTACTGCCATCATTTTATATATTTCTTAACAAAACAAGACATTAAGTGAGGTAAAACTGTAGGGTGGGATTTTATAACTTTATCAAATCATGTTTTATTATTATTGCATTATATATATTTATTATCCTTTGTGCCCCCTTTCTGTAGAAACTGAGGAGAAATGTGAATCTACTAGAGAAGCTGGCCTCACAGGAGTCAGTCTCATGTCTGGTGGTCAACCTGTACCCTGGAAATGAAGGATACTCACTTATGCTAAGAGGAAAAAATGGATCTGGTACTGTCTGCTTTTTCTTTGTTTTATGGTTAAATCAGCTGAGCTTTTCATGTTGCATGTTAAGAAACTCGCTCTTGAACTGATGTTTTTATCCCAACCGATAAGATTCAGAAACAATCCGACTTCGCTATGAAGAAACCGAGTTACTGGAGTACCTGGATGCAGAGGAGCTGCCACCCATTCTTGTAGACCTTCTAGAAAAATCACAGGTGAGTGGCGTAACTGAACAAAAATGTAGATTTTTTTATGTGTAGCCTCTTTGTTTTTTTTGTTTTAATTTGACACTTTTTCTAATTTCTGCTATCCATGACATTTTAAATATTTTACTTTTAGTGAAATATTTATATTTTATATAATTTTATTTATATCTATAAACAGCCTGTCCGAAATAATATTCAGAACAACAGTGTTATTGTTAACTAAAACTGTTATTAAATAGTTTTTGGTAAAGCTGATATAAAATATTTATACTTAACCGAAAATTAAAAATATTGCTTTGGCAAGCGACTAAAATAAAATAAGTGGAATTACTAAAATTACTAAAACTGAAATAAAATAAAGCTAATTAGAAATCTAAAAAATAATGACAAAAGCACATAACAAATGGCTATATCTAAAATTAACTTTAAAGTATAAAAATAAAAGCTAAATTAAAATATTAATAAACACTACTACAGTAAATAATAATACTAAAATAATACTGGTTCAGAATTGATTCTAGATGTGATTTTAATTTAATTAACCTATGTTTTTCTTTAATTCCAGCCAGCATAGTTTTATAGCACTCTGACGAACTGATGCATAAACCACCAGTCTAGATTTATTTTTCTGCTTCTGTTCTGTCAGGTGAACATATTCCACAGTGGCTGTGTCATAGCTGAGGTCAGGGACTATCGACAGTCTGGAAATGCAAAGATGCCCACCTACCAGAGCCGGCACATCCTGCTGAGACCCACTATGCAGGTTAATAACCGACCTGATCTGTGACCAGCAGTCTCTGTTCTGTATTTTGAGAGACCTTTTTTTCTATAGTATTGTTATTAAGTCATCTATCATCTCCCCACCAGACCCTGATCTGTGACGTTCATGCTATGACAAGCGATCACCACAAGTGGACACAGGTGACTCTATCTGTTAGCATTCAAAACTTTGAGGTCAGTAAAGTTATTAAAAAATGTTGACAGAAGTCTCGTATGCTCATCAAGCAATACTGTGAAATATTATTACAATTTAAAATAACTTTTAATAATAAAATAACTTTTCAGCAGCCATTACTTCAGTCTTCAGTGTCACATGAGCCTTCAGAAATATTTCTAATATGTTGATTTGCTGCTTAAGAAATGCTTATTATTATTATTATCAGTTGAAAATGCTACCTGCACTATATCAAGTTCAGAACAGTGTTGTTATTGTTTACTAAAACTAATATTAAATTGTTTTCGTTAATTGAAATAAAACTGAAATAATATAAAGTGTTTCCCCTGCCATTATATTAGGGGGGCGGCCCGCAAAAAGACTATTTAAAAATGAATTCTGCATGTCTCTGTGTTATGAATGGTGCAGACGCGCGGTTTTGTTTACTACTTGTACTGAAGCACGCGTGACTCTTCCGGTGATATTAGCGTCTGCCGTCTCACTAATGAGGACATAAATACATGAACATCTCCAGAACTGCTCTGAGAGTCACTTCATGAGCATCTGACCGTTTCGTTTGAGTAAAACTATCCTCATCATATCATATACACACAAAAATTTAAAGGTATTCATGGCAACCCGTCAAAATAAAAGTTTAGTTTACCTTGAAGTCATTGTGGCAGAAATAGCCAACATTACTATTGTTCAGTAGAATGTATGTAATAGGCTACTACTAAAATTATTAAAACCTTATTTTTAAGGGATAATCATACAATATTTCTTCAATGTTTTTAATTGTAATATTAAATCCCCTTTATTTTTCAAAAAATACAATTTGTTTAATTTATATTAATTAAAAGATAAATTAAATGAATGTTTTATGCCTTAAAAATCGCAATACACTACACAGAATTTCTGAGGAAAAAAATCATAGGGCTATTGTAAGAATAAATGAAACTTGTTTTTATGCTTTCAAATAATTAGCCATGCAAAACAGAATTTGGTAACAATAAAACATAAGGTTGGAAAAAATAAAACATTTCATAGGGCCCTAAACATGTAATTTTTGTTAAACTTTCAATAAATTGGTGTTAAATTATTCAAGTTTCATGATTTTAATTAGCTAGACATGCTTTTTGATTAATAACATTTAATTTAACCATTAAAAAGGAGTCCAGAAAAGTTAAAACGGGAAAAAAACGGAATCCAGCACCCCACCCCTCCACCCCCCAAAGCCGAAAACCTAGGGGAAACACTGATATAAATATTAACTGAAATATGAAAATTTAGAAATTAAAAAAAATAGAAATGTTGCTTTGGCAACTAACTAAGTTGAAGTTGAAATACTATAATTACTAAAACTGAAATAAAAATAAAAGAAAGCTAAATGGAAATAAAAAAAAAATAGAAAAAATAATAAAAATTACTAAAGCATATGGTAGAACTTAACTTCTTATCAATGTTGAAAACAGTTGTATTTGTTAATATTTTTGTGGAAACTGATACATTTGAGGATTCGATGAATACAAATTCCAAAACAACAGCATTTATTTGAAATAGAAGTCTTTTTTTTTACCACTTATAAATGTCTTTACTGTTACTTTTGATCAATTTAATGCATCTTAGCTGAATAAAATATTAGTTCTATTAGAAAAATCTTACTGACTCTAAACTTTTGACAAGTACTGTAGATTGACAAAGACCATTAAAGTGACAGATTCACAGCACAGTGTGAAGTATAGAGGATGCATCGGTTCTCATGTGGTTCTCATGTGTTTACAGGATGATAAACTTCAGCTGGAGAGTCAGTTGATTCTGGCCACAGCAGAGCCTCTGTGTCTGGACCCCTCCATCTCTGTCAGCTGCACCACCAACCGTCTGCTCTACAACAAACAGAAGATGAACACACGATCCATGAAACGGTGACGCATTTAACTCTTTAGCTTCAGTGAAATATGTGTTTTGCTTGATCATCAGTTGTCCTTAAACTAAATCAAACTGTCTCTGATGAGTTCCTGTCGTCTGCTGCTCAGTGTGTCGTGTGATTGTTTGTGACTGCAAACATTTTGCACCCAAGGAATTGCTGAAACCCACAGAGCTTATGTTGATGTGCACAGTGTAGATCTTTTATTGTGTCTGTGGTTAGTCACCATCTGTGAACTGAAAAGCCGCTGCTGTTCTGATCTCTCATTGTATTGTTGTGACTAAAGGAATGTAAGTGGTTTTGACCAACACACGTTTAGTCTTCGCTCTATGCAGCTAACAAAAACAGTTCTTTTGCCTGTATAAGTTGAGTGCAAGAATCTGACGAGAATCTATTCCTCTGTTCTGTGAAAAGCTAAATAAGAGGACCATTTCATGTGGTTTATCAAAGTTAAAGGCTTCAAAACGTTGTATTGATACAGAGATATCCTGAAATTCAAAAGCAGGTGATCAAATCCATCATACATCAGTTATCCATCATTCCACGCTGATGGATGTCATATTTCTTCTCTCTGCAGGTGTTTTAGGAGGCATTCTCAAGCAGCACTCAACAGACAGCAGGAGATGATGAGCCACTGCCGTGCACTGCCACAGCTCCGACTCCTGGACTACCTGCAGAGGAGGAAAGAGAGGAAACCTGCTCCTTCCATAGACCTTAAGATCTCCAAAGCTGGAAATGTGAGTCAAAGACACAGACAGAATTTGCAAAGCTGTTTTAATTTCTGTTCTGATTTTGGGTAAATGGATTTAAACATGGTAAAATGTGAAACGTACAATGATACATTAAATTGATGATAAAAAAAACAATTTTAAATTTAAGATTTTTTTATTTAAATTTTTATATTTCATAAAATTGCTTTTTTTTTACTGTATTTTTATCAATTAAATGTAGCCTTAAGTATAAGGGTCTTTCAAAAATCTTACCAATTAAACTTTTGAACAGTACTGTGTTAATCAAATTTCTCATTTAAAGTGTTTTATTATATCTTTTTGTATGAGTAGTGTGGTTGTTTTCTGTGTTTTAATGACTCTTGTTTTTCCTGCAGTGTGTGGACATGTGGAAACAGAGCAGTTTTCAGCTGACTGTCCCATCAGAAATTGATGTGAGTTGCTGTAATGCAGTTAAATGAACGTACAAGTAGCATCTCTCTCTTTTCTGTAGGTCCAAAGCCATTTATAACAGAAATAACTTTTTTTTTTAATGAAATATGACTTTAAAAGTATTGTTAAGATAAATTTCACATTCTTTTGTGTCCTTCAGTATTCTGAGATGGGATGTTTGGATTTTTTTTCCTGTATCCAAATCTGTGAAACAAAGTTTTTCTTTGTGCTTCCAGGTGGAGAAATATGCAGTGGCTAAGAGCTCTGTCAAACTAGATGACACTCAGCCCACTGTTTGGCCTGCACAGGTAACACAATTGTGTAAATCTTAAATAGGAACTAGACTGTACATGGACCCTATAATATGCTAGTAAGAAAAAAACAGGTTTTTGTTGTTTTATCTGTGTGATATGCTGTCTTTGTCTTGGAACAGGACGTGAGAGACGATTACATTTTTGAGTGTGAGGTAGGAGGTCAGCCTCAAAGAACAAAAGTCACTATCTTCCAGTCTATGGGGGATCCACAGGTGTATGGGAAAATCTACAGCGCCAAAGACTCCAAATCAGAGGAGGATGTCACAGACCTACACCTCATTCACCCACCGTACATTTTACTATTTCATTTATTTCATTTCACTTATTTCACATTTATTCACATTCACATTATGTATTACATTACACTCTATTTTAAGATGAGAGTAACTTGTTATTAGTTATGCTTGCCTAATTGTTGCACTTACCTGATCTTTTATTTTCTCTGTGGTTTGTAGATTCCTCATAGGTTCAAAGACAGACGCTGATCGGTAAGTACAGGAGCCATGATTTGTTGTTTTGGGTCTTGGTTGCGCTCAACTGCCATGAAAATACTCCTGTGCCACAGGTTTCTGACGCAGTATAAGGAGGTGTATGAACGGGACGTTAAGTGTCAGGTGAAGATGTTGCACAACTCAGGCAGCACAGGGTCCCAAGGCCAGCTCTCCCCCTCCAGGGAAAACGAGGTGAGACACTTTGATATATGACGTTACATGTGACTGTTCCGACTCTGAAGACACGTTGCAAAAAAAAAAGGATTTTAATCTGATTTGGATCAGGTTTGTAAACATCAGATGTGTTTATTTTGCAGTTCAGGCTACAAAAAATAGATAAAAGGCAGATTTTATCTTTTTCTGCCTTTCTAAACAAATCCTAAGTGTTTGATTAGAGATTTATGTGACAGATTTAGAAAATGGGCACCAAAACAATTGCTTGAGCCTTAAAAAAAATCTACATGAATGTTATGACATTCTGGCATGATTTGGTCTAAGATTGGTGCATTTTGATGGATCTTGTTGATGCAGGCTGATGGTTTCTCAGCGCTTGTCCAGTCTTCAGTTTTAGGAAAGGGTGTTAAACACAGACCTCCTCCTATCAAACTGCCAGCCGGCTCAGCCTGCGCCTCCTCAGGTGAGACGAACGTAATGTATTAACAAGAGAAGAGCAGAATACGTATAAAAATACATATGTATGTATGTGTGTATATATATATATATATATATATATATATATATATATATACACACACACACACACACACACACATATATATATATATAGGGATTTATTTGATCAAAAATACAGTAAAAACAGTAATATTGTGAAATATTATTACAATTTAAAAAGACATTTCTATTCGAATATATTTTCAAATGTAATTTATTTCTGTGATAGCAAAGCTGAATTTTCAGCATCATTACTCCATTCTTCAGTGTCACATGATCCTTCAGAAGTCATTCTAATATGCTGATTTAATGTTCATTTTATATCAGTTATTATTGGTGCTCAGTTATTAAAAATGGTTCTTATTATTACCAACATTGAAAACAATTTTTGAGATAAATGTAGTTCAGGTCCGACCTCCATCATGTCTCAATCTCATTTCCTCTCTTCTATCTCAATATGTTTGTCTCTCCACTTTAAAAAGTGTACAAACAAACACTCCCTCCTGTTGTCTAGGTAACCCGTATAGTACACAGGCCTCAAGCGGCCATCTCAAGTGCCCGACCCCTCCACCCACGAAGAATCAGTCGCTGTCCCGGAAACACTCCATGGAGCTTAGCCTGCTGTCCCCTGCTGCTCTCTCGCCCATGCAGAGTGAGTATCACTCCATTCACAAATAGAAAGCTGTCACCGCTTGCTAATGCATTGCTTGCTAGCCAGATCTGTATTTTGTCTCTGATTTTACTCCATAGGATCAGGTACACCCAAGCCCTCCACACCCACACCCACCAACACGCCGTGTTCTACGCCACACCCTGCCGACGTTCAGAGTGCCACGCCTTCAGTAACGCCCACCCCTCAGGACCCCGCCCTTCCACAGCAGCCCACCCTGCTGACTCCCTTCGCCCAACAGCAGATGACCCTGCCTGTCATGACTATTCCCCTGCACACGTCCAGCACCACATCTTCACAGGTCATGACAAACCCCGCAGGGCTCAACTTCATCAACGTGGTTGGCCCGGTTTGGTAAGAACCCATGTTTGTGACTTTTTTTGGGGGATGTGAAAGGAAAAAAATGGTGACTAACCACCTCTGTTTGTGGTTTCTTACAGCAGTCCGCAGACTCTGATGAGTTCTAACCCAATGCTGGGTTGTAGTCCTGGTACTCTGGCGTCTGGTATACCCCTGAGTGGACTATTGCCCTCTGGTGGTCTCATGTCTGGAGCTCTTCCTGCCATGCAGCCTGCTGCTCCAGCAGGTAAACTCTCTGTGAATTCCTCCCTGTTTTGTCAGATGTTCATTAGTGACTTTTACAATTGTCAACCACTATTGTGGAGAGTAAAATTATCATGTTGTTTCAGCAGGTGGGCCTTTTGGCCTGAACAACAGTCCTGGACTGCGACCGCTCAACCTTCTTCAGGTGAAAGAGCTTTTGTAGTTGAAGTATTGGCTTTTGTGGAGATGATTCTCTCTTTCCCTCCCATTTATGTTTGTGTTTCCCTTTCTTTCAGCTCCCTACGGGACCACTGATTTTTAACTCTCTACAGCAGCAGCAGTTGTCTCAGTTCTCCCCTCAACAGCAAAGCAGTCAGTCCGCCACATCCAGCCCCCAGCAGCAGGGGGAGGCGGTGAGTCAGACACCGCTGTCATTTCCAGAGGCTGAGGATCAGCTCCAAGAGTGTTAAAGATATAGTTCATCCAAAAATGAAAATTCTGTTCCATGGAAGTCGATGGCTACTGTCAACTGTTCGGTTACCAACATTCTTTAAAATATCTTCTTTTATTCTCAAAAGAAGAAAGAAACTGTTCCTTTAATGTGTGTAAATCTGAATCACTCGTCTTATTTCAAATGTAAAGCTATATTATATTAAATTACATTTAGAGAAAAAAAATATATATATTTTTTTTAAATAATATATTTAACATCATTTATATTACATTACATTTTCATTATATACTTGTATTACATTTATATACAGATGATAGAGAGATGAAAGATATGTTTGGGAAAACTAGTGGTATAGAAATTACGTACTTTTTAGGGCTGTCAAAATTGCTGAAAAACTAAATTCGAATTTTGTACTTAAATATGATCAAAATTCGAATTATATTCGAATTTAAAATGCATAATTTCAGTTAGGGTGAAGAAAAGCTTTTGGCTTCTCTCCTGACGCCACAAGAGGGCGCATCCACCAATGCACGTTTATTCAAAGCATATAAGATAACATGACTATCTGTGAAAAAAGTGCATAA
>NW_015670979.1:915441-941072 GCF_001515625.1 Sinocyclocheilus rhinocerous | reverse complement strand
ATAAACAAAACAGCATCATGTATGTATTCATAGTTTAATACAAAGGGCCGAAAGCCAATCACACAAATTAAATTTTTTCATTTAAAAACACGAGTTGCAGTGGGATGGGGGAGAAAACCCCGCCATAAAGTCTCGAGATATGTTTTTTCAAAGTTAAACTTGCATTAATTTTACATGGCTTTCTAAACATGCGGCTCTTTTGTGCGAGACGCAAGTGCAACGCTGATAGATGTCCTTCTAGAAAATGCGTGAAATATATGTTCTGTGTGAACGGCTTTGTTTCAGTTTTGATGTAAACAAGATCTTCTCCGCATTGATGTTCTCTTTTCCCGCAATATTTGTAATTAACAACGCAGCAGCGCCGCATCTAGTGGCTTTAACTGGATAGGCTAACAAAAACATTATAATGCAATGACACTTGCATCGTCATCGCATCTCGTGTGCAACTGATAAGGCTGCCTCCTTAACGCACACCTAAAATTCGAATGCAACGTTTTTGCATTCGAATGTGGAGTTTTATTTTAAATTCGACGAATATTCGAAATTCGAATAATTTTTTGACAGCCCTAGTACTTTTAATTTGAATGATTTTTTTGTATAAGAGTAAATTTTTCAAATTTGTTGTAGTTTTAATTTAGATATTTTAAGAATTATTATATAGTATAGTTATTTTTCAAATAGTATAAAAATTTGATATAATTTATTTCAGTTAAATTATACGCTCATTATATAATTGTATTTCATTTATATACAACCAGTTGGAGATAAAGGAAGTTTTTGGGAAAACTAGTGGTAACTTGAATGTATTTTGTCTACAAGATGACAGTAAAATATATTTTGATGTAGTTAGTTTTAATTTAGATATTGTATTAATAATATATCATTATATATTATACTATATTACATTTAGAATATAATGACAATATAAAATATTGTAAATATAAAAAACAATGTGCATGGTAATTTTAACATATTACATTTTTTTTATTTTGTAATTTATGTACAAGTATTTTGTTTCTAAATTAAATATATATGTTGACTTAGGGTTTTATTTAATGCAATTCGACATTGGCAATCTCACAAACCATCTTCAGTTTCATCCTACGCTAAAGAATATACAGTATATATGTTCTGAAGTACTTAAGTAATTCAGGTGTCCTCTTTGAATCAGGCTGATCCGGGTCTGACGGCAGAACAGGGTCTGTCCGCACAACAGACGGCAGTCATCAATCTCACCGGAGTGGGTGGATTCATGTCTCCTCAGGCAGCAGGTACGGACTCATGCACTGGACACATGCGTTTCATTTCTCTGCCACTCCTCTCACTGTTTTTCGAGTACATCTCTAGTCTAGATATCTCTAACAGACACTAACACAACGAGTAGACATACTAATGAATTCAGATTTTGTAGTGTGTCATACTAATCTCAACAGAGATCAATCAAAGTTAATTAGACCTGTTTTTTTTTATTATCTTGGTTTGTCATTTTATTAACATGATGGTGGATGCCACTTTTCCTCTTTCTGCTACAACACCGTTGTCGCTTGCGAAATCAAAATGACGGTGCCTTGAGTGGACGTTTACAGATTAAGGGGCGGTAATATCATAATGAGATCCCTTTGCCACGTCACCAAGGGAGCGAAATCAGACGCGCTCGTTTTCTCAGACGCTTGCAGAAAAAGGCTTACCTAAACAAAGTGATTGGGTTAATCTTTTTCACGTTTCCTTGGTTGGTAGATGCACCGGGGACCTGATTATAGCACTTAAAACCTGGAAAAGTCAGATTTTCATGATATGTCACCTTTAATAGATGCTTGAGAAGCATGTTTTATAGCAGTTGAGATGAAATCTGTCAAACCTTCAGGAATGTCTTCTTTATAAGGAAGTTCATCAGATTTAATATTGTGCTGTTTTATCCGTCATCACGCACAGCTCACACTGATTGGCCCACTCTCCTGTCCTGCATCTGACCCCAGTAACAGCCGAACTCTTGCATTAGTCCCAGCTGGGATGCGAGTTGAAGTTGCTGTCTTACTGACAACAAATGAGAGCATGGCGGTGTGTGTGTGTGTGTGTGTGTAATAGAGTATAACTGACAAACAGCTGCATTGCACTTTTAATTTTAATTTTATCGCTCCTGCTTCATCCTTTCCTGTTCCTCAGTTTGTTGTTCCCATCGATTATCCCCGAGTCTTCCATTCCTCCCTCTTTCAGCCTCACCAAGCTTCTGCAAACAGCGTTGATGTCTGTCCAGCGTGTTGCATTTGTTTTCACTGCAGTGTTAATGAATGGTGGTTTCCTTTCAGCAGCTCTGCTTTAGTTGAAACTCTTCCATTGTCAGAGCTACTGGGAGAGTAGCTTTAAAAACATTTAATAATTTAATAGCACTGTTAAATATAATCTTTAGCAAATCTCAAAATGAATATCCGTTTTTCATACTTATGATGCTTCAATTCACTTGTAGTATTTAAAATGATTAGTTGATAGTGTTTTCTTTTTAACTTAATTATACAAGAGTATTGAATTTTAATATCTGCCATCTATCTGTTATTGGGCCAGAACAAGAAAATAATTATTGGCTTATCGACCAGAATTTTAATATCAGTGCATCCCAAATTTTAGAATAATATTAATGAGCCAAAATCATCACAATTAAAAGAACCAAAGACTTAAACTACTTCAGTCTGTGTACATTGAATTTATTTAATACACGAGTTTCACAATTTGAGTTGAATTACTGAAATAAATGAACTTTTCCACGACATTCTAATTTATTGAGATGCACCTGTAGGCAGTTTAAACAAAAGATTGGGGTTGGTAAGAAGTTGATGTTTTTGAAAGAAGTCTCTTATGCTCACCGAGGCTGCATTTATTTTGTCAAAAATACAACAAAACAGTAATATTGTGAAATGTTATTCAAACTTAAAATAATGTTTTCTATATTTAAAATGTAATTTATTCCTGTGATGGTAAAGCTGAACTTTCAGCGTCATTACTCTTATATATGTGACCCTGGACCACAAAACCAGTCTTAAGTCTCAGGGGTATATAAAACTTAATTTTTGATTAGTAATATGCATTGCTAAGAACTTCATTTGGACAACTTTAAAGGCGATTTTCTCAATATTTTGATTTTTTTGCACCCTCAGATTCCAGATTTTCAAATAGTTGCACCTCGGCCAAATATTATCCTTTCATAACAAACCATACATCAATGTAAAGCTTATTTATTCAGCTTTCAGGTGATGTATAAATCTAAATTTCGAAAAATTGACCCTTATGACTGGTTTTGTGGTCCAGGGTCACATATTTCTTTTGAATTTTGTATGAAGTTAAAAAAAACAGCATTTGCAACAGAAATCCTTTGCATCATGTCTTTACTGTCACTTTTGATCAATTTAAAGTGTCCTTGCTGAATAAAAGTAAAAAAATAATTTTTCAAAAGAAAACTTACCGACCCCAAACTTTTAACTGTACAATTATAACTTATAATATTATTTAAATATTTTCACATTAAGCATCATTCAAGTGTAAGTTTTTAAAATAATGAGAAACTCGTATAGCAATTTGACTGGTCTTCCCATACTTGGCTACATTTGTATAAATTGATTACAAGTACCGATGGAGGGTGGGATACACTAAAACCAACAATCAGAGCTGAAGGTTTACATTCATAACATTTATCTCCATGGCTAAGTGGAAGAGATGCTTCTGAGGCACAGCTGCTGTGAGAGACTCTGGGGACATTTTTAACTGCACATATTCATTATCCGTTTCTTTTCCCTTTCACACAGTTGCAATTCTTGCAGCACCAAATGCAACAGCAGCAAATGGGTATGGCAGTGGGGGCACTGCCACGGCAACATTCCGCCAACCAGCCAAAAAGTAAGAGGAAACGCAGCACGCCACAGCCCCTCCCCAAATCATGACCTACGGCCGGACGTCAGCAAACGGCACTGTGCTTGATCAGGAGCATTTTACGGACTGACTGTGGCTTGACCGGACTAAAGTTGTTTTTTTTTACATTCATAGGGGTGCAGGAATTGCCCTCCTGACCTCAGGACAGATGAATATATACTGCGAGGACTTTTAGAGCAGGGGACCTTAGAGTATTACCGTATTTTTTAAAGAAATACAAGATATTAAATGAGACAATTCTTGTAGGGTTCTCTACAGCATGCTGTCTTTATTCTCTTTCCAAATGGCCCTTTCAACAATAGCCTGTTTGGCTTGAGAGGGTGGACCCTACGCACACTAATAAGGGCCGTACAGATGTGCCTCAATCACCTGTTGCTCAACTTTAGTTACGAGAAAACATTCACTCTACTGCTGGATGTCAGAGTGATAGGCCGCCTTGTCCCAGCATGCAATTACATGTGTGGTTTTTATACGGCACATTTTAAAATGGCATTTTGTTATACTGAGGGGGAGTTGATGTATATTCTTATGAAGAAAAAAAATCTAAACCATGTGAGTGGATGACATTTCTGAACACTGAGGCAGAATTTTTGTAAATGGTCTTTGTCGGCAGTTTTATTGTGATAAAAAAGAAAGTATATATTGACAGTGAAAAATACATCTTTTAGATAAAAATGTCAAGACTGTGTGTGTTTATTTCGCCGTCTTCATGCTCTCAATGACTTTGTCCACCAGTTTGCTGATTTCTTTGTTTCTCGTTATGGCTCGATTTATGCAGTGTTGCAGTTTCTCACCAGATAACGACGTCCCACCTAAACAAAATGGAACATTTGTTTTTAGATCTACAAAAAAATATTCAATCAAATCTGCAGCCCTCAAAAAATTCAATCTGCAAAAGCTCAGGGATGCATAAAAAAAAACAAAAAACATTTTTGGATCCAAAATCGCTAATTTGTATGATTTGTGTAGATCTAATAGGTTTTTTAAATTTGTAAAGACCGTTTATGAATTTTGTCAACAAAAGCATAAAAGCAAAATAAACCTTAAAGTTTAATGATTTAAAGCAAATAAATATGCAAAGAAATGAATATTAGCATTGTAATTTTACTGTTATGTAAAATTGAATTATTATAAAATTGTCAACAAAAGCATAAATAAACGCAAAATAAACCTTAAAGTTTAATGATTTAAAGCAAAGAAATATGCAAAGATGAATATTAGTTCATGTGAGCAAAGACATGAATATTAGCATTGTAATTTTACTGTTATGTAAACTATTATAAAATATTTTTTATTTTAAAGTGCAATAGTATTAGTAGTATATGGTTCTTTATTGGATGGTTTAATTCTTATAATTTAATAAAAACTCAAACAAAACAAAAAACACAAGGTCTAAGGTGAGATTTTCCCTATATCCTCATGCTAAAATTGACTGTAAATCCATATTTTAAAGCTGATAAAAAAAAATCTGTTGCAGTTTTCACCCTGATGAGTTTGCGTGTAAATAACCTGCAATGTCACAATTGTCTTAATGTTCACCTGGTTTGTGGACGGCACAGAGTCGATCCTCCTCGTCTGTTACCACAGTCAGTAATGCTGTTGACAGGCTTTCTTCTTCCGCTGTAGGGTCGACTATGATTATAGAGCTGTTCAATGAGAAAATGGAAAAGATTGTGCCTGAACTCATTCTTGTCATTTCTAAAGAATGTTATATTGATCTCGAGACAAGTGTTCTCTTTCCTAATGTCATGAAATTGATTTGGACTAAACTAAAAAGTGTTTTAACACCAACCCACACTGCAGTTGTATAATAGAGAAATAAGTTTCAATTACTCATCAAATATTACAAATGATGAGCCAACTGGATGCCGGCTGATCTTCAAGTGCCTCTTCTTCTGGATGTCAACTTCTGCTAAATCTGTCTCTTTGTTTATAGTGACTTCAGGGAGTCGGGCTGAGAAATATGAAATGTCTTTATTAGTCATCATAACAGCCGGAGAAAATGTTATATTCCGAAGAAGCGCTCACCGTTCTTTAAAGCTGCCAGCAGAACTATGATACAGGCGTCAAGTAAGTTCCCGTCGTAATCCAAACACATAATATCACAGTACAGCACCCAACAAAGCTAGAAAAATCCCATTAAAAGAAATGCAAAGGATTTGAAAAGAGCAATTTGATGATAAGAAGTATTTTAGAGTCTTATTATATAGACAATATAGGCTATTATTTATAAATCTTACCTTAGATTTTTCAATGCACAATTCCTCCCTATTTATTAAATCTGAACTAAAAAGCAGAAAAAATAAATATTAAATATGTAATTTCATGCAAACATTATTTGCAGTCTTGCTAAAATTTCAGATTTTTAGATGGGGAAAAAATCCCACTGCTTCAACACAAAGAGGAATGTGGTTGTACCTTTCAATGACATCTGCGATAAACTGGCTGGCAGCCTGAGCCTGTTCTCCTGGTGGACCGGGTCTGAATCTAGATGAGCACAGTGGAGGCAGATCTACATTTGGGACTTGGAGAGCAAAGAGGAACTCGGGTTATATTTCATTCAACACCCCAATGTATAACATTAGTCAATTATCCGATTCTAATTTACATTTACCTATATATCCTTTATTTGGAGCATCAGATGGCGGCATAGTCAATTCCTGAAAGAACAAAATGCTGTAACTTCATAATCAACAGCCACATCATCATTTTTAGGAAAATGAAAAAAATGCATTTTAATGATAAAAAAAAAAAATCTTGAAAATAAAAATGATCCTCACAGCTTTGATCCCACAGATCACTGTGGTGTTTCCAATTTTCACCAGTGCTGATCCATCAGCTGTAGATATAGAGCCTAGAAGGACACAATAATCCAATTATGCCTAATAACATCTCTGTATTTGTAAAGAATTGAAAATTCTGTGTGTTTTTTTAATATGCATCCCATACTTACTAATATTTAAGGTTGTGGGTCTGAACTCTCCCAATTCCCTTCCATCTGGACGACAGTTTTCTTTCTGTAGAAATATTAGATTAAGACAACGAATAACTGAATTATTAGATTAGTGTTATATAACACTTATCGAAGCTGACAGAAATCAAATATTGATCAACTCACCAGAAAGCTCCTGTGATATTCTAGAGGCTCTGCGGTTCTAAAAAAAAAAACAATTAATGTCTAGTTATTTATATTAAATAATACAGCGAAGTCATTATCTCACTGTCCAGACAACGTCTAATATACTAAATAATTCAGAAACAATCTACACATGTAATTCATGCTGTGTAGCAGTAACTCACTCACTTGAAACCAGCCGCCATGATGTTTAGAAGCACCACGTGAAGACTGCAGTGACGTAAAGACGTGACTCTCGCGTCCTCCGCTCCAGTGTGGGGCGCTAGTGCTGTTTCCCATCCGGCGCTCTGCGGCGCTGCGTGTTCTTCGCCCGCTGTGATGATGTGGTTCGTAAAGACGGCTTCCGCGTAGGTGTTTCTCTGTGACTGGAAGTAAAGTTCAACAATGGAGATGTAACTATTTATTCCGTAATTTAGTACGACACCCATTCATGTTTGTCCCGCCTTGCGAAGTCGCCGAAAGGCTCGTTTTAAGGCTGCTCTGTATGCTTCAGTAGAGTAGTTTAGCTATACACTGGTGACAGCTTCCCTTCAGTGCAATGTTCACTGGGATATGGATGATGGATTTCTCTTTATACGATTTAATGCAGTATTCGCTGATCCTGTCGCTGATCGTCTTACTATTGGTACATTTATATCATTTTATCATTAGCATTTTCATATGTGTTTATACATCTTTATATTATAGAGGGTAGTTTGTTTGCTCTTCTTGCTTTGTTATTTTGTAAAACAATTTTTTTAATGCATTTTAATGAATGAAAAGTGTTTTTGAAATACTTGTGCGTATATATAGTGACACTTTTGTTGAGCTTCACCGATTCGTCCAGTTGAACAAGTTAGTTACTCCCTTGTGTCACACCTGTTCTTGTCTTTAGGTTGTTGTCGTGCTACATGTCAGTGCTAACACAGTAGATCAGACTCGCCATGAGAAGGAGAAACACTTCTTGACTGCAGATGGCAAGGAGGAGTCTTTTCCCAGTCTGATGGACCCTCCATCACTGGAGCTGTCCGTGGTTGTTCCGTCATACAACGAGGAACTCAGATGTGAGTTGTTTTGATGGTATATGCAGTAATATGTATACACTGATGGTCAAAGGTTTTTTAAAAAATGTTTTTGAAAGAAGTCTCTTAAAGGGATAGTTCATCCAAAAATGAAAATTACGCCATGATTTACTCACCCTCAAGCCATCTTAGGTGTATATGATTTTCTTCTTTCAGATGAATACAATCGGAGGTATAATTAAAACTGTCCTGGCTCTTCCAAGCTTTATAATGGCAGTGAATGCTGGTCGAGATTTTGAAGCCCAAAAAAGTGACATTTTTCTTACACAAACGCTAACGCATCGCTTTGCTTCTGAAGGCTTTTATTAACTCCATGTGGATAACTTTTTATGATGAATAGACACACTTTTTTGGGTTTCAAAATCTCGACCAGCATTCACTGCCATTATAAAGTTTGGAAGAGCCAGGACAGTTTTCAGTATAACTCCAATTGTATTCGTCTGAAAGAAGAAGTAGGATGGCTTGAGAGTGAGTAAATCATGGGGTAATTTTCACTTTTGGATCACCAAGGCTTCATTTATTTGATCAAAATACAGAAAAAAATGTGTATTAAATTTATTATTTTAAATAACTGCTTTCTATTTGAATACATTTTAAAACTTTATTTTTTGATGGCAAAGCTGGTTTTTTTAGCCGGATTCTTGGATGAATAGAAAGTTCAAAAGAAAAGAATTGTTTTCTTTCTTTTCTTTTTTTTAATGGTATGCATCACAGTTTCAACAAAAATATTATGCAGCACAACTGTTATGATTTCTGAAGGATCATGTGACACTGAAGACTGGAGTAATGATGCTGAAGATTCACCCTTGCCATCACAGTATTAAACTACATTTAAAATATATTGAAATAGAAAACACATTTTTAAATTGTAATTTTTTTTTTTTTAAAACGTGATTATTGTTTTCATAATACTGTATTTTTGATCAAATAAATGAAACATTGGTGAGCATAAGAAAATCTTAATTATTCCAAACTTTTGACCACAAATTTATATAATTTTGGGTTAGCACCTCCACTGGATCCATATGGCTCAAAATCATTAATCTGCTTTTGGCTAGAAGAGGATTTATATTGTTAATGCATATCTCTGTCCTATCACAGTGCCTGTTATGATGGATGAAGCCATGGAATACCTGGAGAAAAGACAGGTCCAGTATTTAATTGATTTAAATGAGTCAATGGTTAAGTTCTGTTTTTCTGAGTAAAATATTTGTGATTATGATTGTTCTGTAACATATGTACTTACAAAATATAAAATCAATAAATGTAAAAATATCTGAGTTCACCTGGGAATCCAAAAATTAATTCTTTTGGATCCTTTTCTGCAGTTGTTTAAGAGTCTGTTTGAGTGTTTCACCACTAGATGGCAGTGCTGTAACTAAAGTGACTCGGTTTAACCTAATGTATCCTCTTGTTGATTTTACAGAAGGAGAATCCATCATTCACCTATGAAGTTATTGTGGTAGATGATGGCAGCAAAGACAAAACTACAGAGGTACTTTTCTTTTATACATATATATATATATATATATATATAAACAATAATAATAAAATAGTTACTGTGCATGTTTTCAAATTGAATGCTTGTATCCTCAGGTTGCCATGAAATACACAAAGAAGTATGGAGCACAGAAAGTGAGAGTTTTGACATTAGTGAAGAACCGTGGAAAAGGCGGTGCAGTGAGAATGGTAACAATACAAAAACACCCAGTTCTCCTTTTGCGATATCCACATTTCAGATGAAATCTGAAGAAAGATATAACAAAGATGCTGTTTGCACTCAGCTGGGAATGTGAACAAACTCAATTAATCAGTTAAATGGCTTGATGCCTGAGGAAGTTTAAATATGTGCTCAATCTTAGCTAAAAGCCTTATTTTGCACCCACTTAGATAATGAAATAGTTGAATGTTGTTCCTTATTGTGTTTATCTTTACTCAGGGAACTCTAAGCTGTCGCGGACGGCTCATTCTTATGGCTGATGCAGACGGAGCCACTAAATTTGCTGACATTGAAAAGGTTGAAGAAGGTCTTGAGAGCATCGATGAGAAGCCTGTGAGACTCCACTTTTTGTAAATAAAAATAGACAGGCAGCATATTGCCAATCTCTTGTTGGTATGTGGATTAAATATCTGTTTGAAGCTTAGCCAGGAGATACGGTTATCAGATTACCAACAGACCTTTCCTTGCCAAGAGATCTCTGGAAATCTTTTTCTCCTGTGTCCATGCAGGATAACATGGCGATCTCCTGTGGATCCAGAGCTCACCTGGAAAAAGAATCAGTGGCTCAGGTAACAATGTTTCTCAATATATCTAAATACTGGAGCATAACAGTTAATGTTCATGAGTAAATTGCCAATACTTCTGCATTTTCATTCTTCTTGTGACAGCGGTCTCTGTTCCGAACGTTCCTGATGTATGGATTCCACTTCCTGGTGTGGTTCTTCTGTGTGAGAGGGATTAAAGACACACAATGTGGTTTTAAGCTATTCACTCGTGAAGCTGCCTTGAAAACTTTCTCCAGCCTGCATGTGGAACGCTGGTAAGGAGGCGTTATATTAAAGCATCTCTGCAACTTTTGCACACAGCATAAAATTCCAAAAAGCACTTTTAGATTAAATTCATTGTAGAATTAATCTTTTAATTTCTTAAATTTTATTATTATTATAGTTTAAATGTTAATTTTAACCTTTTGAATTAAAATAAATGTTCCTATCCTTGCAGGGCATTTGATGTGGAACTTCTCTTCATTGCTCAGTGTTTTGAAATACCTGTAGTAGAAGTAGCTGTTAACTGGACAGAGATTGAAGGTTTGTGCTGTCAGTTTTGAAATATAATTGCATTTAAATTGCATGTAGGCAATTAAAACTCTTTTTTTTCTAGCAGTATATGTCAGAAAAATGAAGGTGATTTCCTCTATGAGGTAATGAAGACTTGTTTTATGGCACATTTTAGGGTCAAAGTTGGTGCCGTTCTGGAGTTGGCTACAGATGGGCCGGGATCTAGTCTTAATCAGACTGCGTTACCTCACTGGTGCCTGGAGGCTGGAGTCTGAGAGAAAAACTCAGTAGCTGTTGTTACTGCTAGTGTGCTGTTCGTGAGCTAACAGGGGCAAATGGTTAAACTTACAGCCCACTGCCACAAATGAGTGCACTGTGAACGCAGTCGGTGAACAGCATTAGCATTTTATTATCACTGACTGTGCCGTGACCACATAAGGGGATTGTCCTTGTTTTTTGATGTAATATTGCCATTTCCATCTTTTCTTTTACATACTGTATTAAGTTTTGGTTTGAAAAAGGGGCAGATGGTTCTTAGCCAAATAAAAAAAAATTTATAATCAGTTAGCATTTCTGCATTTGCAACTAATTTGAAAATGTTTCATAGAAACAGATGAAGATAAATGATAAATGTTTTTTTTTTTGTTAATCATGCTTATTTGAAAAACAGATTTTGATGCAGAGCAATTTTACAAGAAATGAAAGTAGTGTGAATTTAACTGAATGCTTAAAATCAGTGCCCTCAAATCCATTATTAACACGCTCATCCTGTGCATATAAGGTTTAAAAACAGTTGACCGACTGAAATAGTCTATGGTCTGGCATGTACTCAGTGCTTTTTTTAATGTGGTTTACTCAATGGGCTGCTCTGCACCCTGGAGAGAGTATCCTGTTTTTCCTCCCTTACTCTCCACCAGGAAGGCATTTGTTCTTTTTCAGCCCCTGTATCTTGTCAGCCACTCTTAAGAGGGCATATTTAAATATTTTACA
Source organism: Sinocyclocheilus rhinocerous (assembly GCF_001515625.1). Taxonomy (NCBI): domain Eukaryota; kingdom Metazoa; phylum Chordata; class Actinopteri; order Cypriniformes; family Cyprinidae; genus Sinocyclocheilus; species Sinocyclocheilus rhinocerous. The sequence continues at coordinate 929,189 of NW_015670979.1, read as the reverse complement.
CTGACAATTTTTTTTACATCAGTGATTTAAGCAGCTATTGATGTATTGTATTTTCCCCGCCCTAAATATATAGAGCCTCGTCAGTAACGTATATGATCCTGTGCACCTTGATTGAAGAGGATCATTTTGCGGTGCACTTTTATTGGAAGCGAATTCCCCTGCCAAACTCATTTGATCAAAGACAGCACTAAATATGCGAGCTGTCATTATTGGGAGTATTGTTACGTTCCCCTGCAGTTGTTGTAAACTGTGAAAATGTCAAACTTCTAGACTCTCTGTCGCCATCCAGGCTTGCGTCATTAACTGGACAAATCACAGTATGCACACAATCGAAGTGTATCCATCCGCGCCGAGGAGCGCACGAAAAGTAGGGTTATTGATAAACACTTTGGCACTCCGCCAATCTAGCACTGAAACGGTTTTGATTTTTACTATGATAATTTATATTTTAACAAGCTTCTACTTTTCAAGTGTGTGTGTGTGTATATATATATATATATATATAACACGTGTATATGTATATATAACCTATGGTTCAATAGTTAACAAACAACCTTTCAGTCAGTAGCCGCAAGTATGAGGTTATCCTACAAGTTAGTGAGAAGGCGCTTGTTATCAGAAGTTGCGTTCCCTTGGGGTAACCATAGCAACAACGTTTTCTTTGGGATCGAAATATGGTCGAGCGTCGACAAAAGTACTACTCTCACTATTTATTACTTTCGTTATATATTTACGTATCACTAATATATAAAAACGTTTTATATATTAATATCACATTATTTTTGTACGTGTTTTTAAGATAAACTGGCAGTCATCAAACTACAATTTGGGTTGCGCTACATGAACCTCAACCGATTTTTTCTTTCAAAATTCTAAAAGAAATTCCTTTGGAACGTTGACCGCTTGAAAGTAACCGAATAATTCGCACTCTAGAAATTTCCGCTGAAAAAAAGTCAGAAAAACTTCAACAAATCGCTTTCACTTTACAACCTTGGCCAAAAAGATGCATCACTTCCTGTGAAAGCCGGGAAAACAACTGTCCGCACTTGTCATCTGACCCTGAAAACAAATTAAAAGTGAAACGCTGCTGCCCACAATGACCTGTTTTCTCTCAACAATAGGCCTGTGAGTGAGTCTCAGGCTGCTCTTTTTGAATGGGATTATGATCCCTCTGTGTCTGACGTCCTGGGAGTTCCAGGAGCTGCGGATGAATTCCGCACGAAGGCGCTGAGGCTCCAGTCAGACTGACGCCGCGGCTCTCGCTCGATCCAAACACACGCGCTGTACACCTCCAGTCGGCGAGAGATTCAGCGTTCGGCTGTTTCGCGGAATTACCCGACTACGCGGATCGTTTTTCGAGTCGTCACATTAAGGTAAGGAATAAAACGTGTTATATAGCGCTTTTGATATTATTTAGCATTTATTTCAGGATTTAAAAATTGACATTTTTCTAAATTATAAGAACAAGTCCTGACAAGTGTGTTTTAACTTTTTTTTGGTCTTGTCACACTTTACTTTTTCTTCCTCACGTTAAAACTTCTTGCATGTAAACCTTTTTAACAAGGTAGGCTGCGTAAACATAGACGTTGTTTGTTATGCCACTTGCTGTTTAAAGATGCTGCTCCATAGAGAGAAGTTACGACAGTTATTACGCCTGGAATAGTTTTTTAAATAAGTGCTAAATATAACATTGCAACATTTCTTAAAGCAAAAAACAAAGTGAGGTTGATGGGAAGGATGTGTATGCGCGTTTGCGGGGGAGTTATGTGATTAAGCCTATCTCAGCACTCAGACTGCCAGACGCCAGTTTCATAAGGACACACTGCCTTTGAGAACAGAGGAGCAGATGAATTCACCCTCAACTGATCTTCCTGCCTGCCTGTGCCTATTTGAAACCAAAGTATGATTTCATGCATCGCTATTAGTCCTATAGGGTCTCATTTTTCTCCTATGGTTATTTGATTTAGTTAGGGGTGTGTTAACACCTCTAATATCGCATGCAGTAATATTTTCAGAAGGTATTATTTGACTAGTCTGGCCAAAGATGGAAGCAAGCATCTCTGGTTTCAAATGCTCAAACGGCATTGATTTTTAGCAGATCGTTTTTTTGCATCAGAAAGCTTCTGCAGGAAAAGGAGAGGACAAATAGGTGAGGTCCAGTGAGAAACACAGTAGGACCTGTTGACACTGACAGCAACAATAACTCCGCAATAATTCATAAATCCCAGCATGCACAGATGCATGATGTTGGCCTCCAGTATAAGATCTTGAGATCTGCATAGGAAAATGTTTTTATGTCAATAAATCCTACACCCTAATAGGGTGAATCTCACAAAAGAAAATATCCATGTCGCATTTCACTCCAAAATCATAAGATTTTGCTTAAAGAAAATGAAACCCTTTAGCTTAATATTCATTTAGATTTTGACGTTGTTTAGACATTGTTTTTCATGACAATAAAGCACAATTTGTCCTAATTCACATAACCATGGTGCAAAAAGTATACATTTTTCTTTTACTAAATACATAAATAACAATAAAAATCTAATTTTCATTTGTGTAATGTTAAAAAGATTTCTTTGACCACAATGTAAATATTTATATAATTATGTCCATATTTTTGTCCATAACTTTTCATTTGTACTGATTTAAAAAAAAAAAAAAAAAATTTTTTTTAATGTTAATTCAATTCTAACTAATTAAATAATTCAATAACTTTTCAAAATGTTAAATAATTTGAAATGAATAACAATTAATTAATTTAATGCATATTCAATTATAATTTTATTAATGCAATTCTAACATGCTTCTTTGTTTCTTTCACCAGATAAAAACGGCTGACTGCCTGACGAAAAATCACTGTAAGGGGGTTTATTCTATACTCGCCTGTATCTTGTCTGTAAAGAAATAAACTGAGGCTCCTGGGTTGGAGTGATTTAAAACAGATCTGCCCCAAGCTTTGAGAAAAATCTAGTCCCTGGTGTCGCCCCATCGCATGATGCACTCCACCACATCCATCACGTCCCTCTTCTCCTTCACCAGTCCAGCTGTGAAAAGGCTGCTGGGCTGGAAACAAGGAGACGAGGAGGAAAAGTGGGCGGAAAAGGCTGTGGATTCCCTCGTAAAGAAGCTCAAGAAGAAGAAAGGGGCCATGGAGGAACTGGAAAAGGCTCTGAGCTCTCCTGGCCAGCCCAGTAAATGCGTTACCATCCCTCGATCCCTGGATGGAAGGCTCCAGGTGTCCCATCGTAAAGGTCTGCCGCATGTTATCTACTGCAGAGTGTGGCGCTGGCCGGATCTTCAGTCCCACCATGAGCTCAAAGCGCTGGACTGCTGCGAGTTTCCTTTCGGCTCTAAACAAAAGGAGATTTGCATCAATCCATATCATTACCGCCGTGTGGAGACGCCAGGTAGCAATCGATACACAAACCACTTTTCTTTTTTTTCATATTGATTATCGCTTAATGCATCTGTAAGTAACTTCTTACTCTTTTTTTTGTTTGTTTTTTTCTCTAAACAGTTCTACCTCCAGTCCTTGTGCCACGTCACAGTGAGTTCAATCCCCAGCACAGCTTGTTGGCAAAGTTCCGGAATGCTTCCCTACACAACGAGCCTCTCATGCCCCAAAATGCCACTTACCCAGACTCCTTCCCTGTGATGCCCTGTAGCTCATTCTCTTCATCTCCCTCCAGCTCTTTAAACCAGTCCCCGATTGCACACAGCTACCCCAACTCCCCCAGCAGTGCGACCGACCCTGGGAGCCCCTACCAAATTACAGGTACAACAAATGGCACTCATTAGCAGTGATTTCTCAAGCATTTTATTTGATGTTTTGGTACTTAATTTAAGTATAGTGCCATTGAGTTGCATACATTTATACAATCATCTTGGTCATTCACAGCAGAGACACCTCCACCCCCCTACAGTATGATGGAGACCACTCCATCTGAGGATGTGAAACCTGGAGAGTCCTCCAACACCAATAAACTCATTCTGTCAGCCCCACATAGAGGTGAGACACTCGACTAAATATACTTACTGTGCTTTATGTACATTGAAATGTGCAAAAGCTGTGAACACACCTCATTTACAATGTTAACTAAAAATGTTGAATATATATTTTTTAATTGAAATAAAATGTTAATATTAGATGAAAACTTGAACTTTAGATTTAAAATTGGGCAACTAACTGAATTTAATAAAATACATTGAATTACTAAAACTGAAAAAAAAATTAGCAAAAAAAAATGACAAACAAAATTACTAAAACAAAACAAATAAAAATGCAGCTAAATAGAAATATTTGAAAACAAATGGTATATAAATAATAATAAAGTAATTCATTTTAGAATAAAAAATAAAATAACACGTATGAAAAATAATTATGTAGTGACAAAAATGTTAAACAATTTTATATAACATTGACACTGAGCCAATCAAAATCCACCCGACTTTAAAGTATTTAAAGCTGCAAATGACAAAACTGCAGCAAGCGCTTATAATAAACAGAATGTTTTCATGCATCGGTGTGGCTTTTCCACGACATTCTAATTTATTGAGATGCACCTGTAGTTATCTTATATAGTTATCGTTCTTGGTGTTAACAGGCCTTATCCTATTGGTTTAAAACAAATTAAAGTAAATTTTGAATTTATTAAAGAAATCTCTATTTATATTTGCATATAAATCTAATTTCTAATTACAAACCTTTAAGCATAAACCAGATTAAAACTTTTTTTAAATCTTGAGAAAAATCAATCCAATCTGGTGTGTCCAAACAATGAAAGTGTTTAATCATGATGACATTATTTCTAATTAAAATGGATCATGAATATGGAATGAATCTGAATACAATGAGGTATGATACATTATATAAATTTTTTTTTTTTAGACTTGAGGCCAGTGTGTTATGAGGAACCAGAATACTGGTGTTCAGTGGCGTATTATGAACTAAACAACAGGGTGGGTGAGACGTTCCATGCCTCTTCCAGGAGCATCCTCGTGGACGGCTTCACAGACCCCTCCAACAACAAGAACCGCTTCTGCCTCGGATTACTATCCAACGTCAACCGAAACTCCACCATTGAACACACTCGCAGACACATAAGCAAAGGTTTGTTGAAAGTTTTACATTTCTTTTTTTTCTATATTTGTGTTTGATGAGGGTTTTTGTATCAGAAAAAGACAGGAAACACAGTTGTTCTGAGAAGATCAAGCTGCTGATAATGTCTTCCATCAGTTGATTCAATCCCAAGAGAAAGTAAAAAAAAAAAAAAACTAAAATCACCACTTGCTAGACACTGTTTTATGGCACCAGATAGTGCTGTCCAGTCAACACTGCACTTCAGAAAGCCAGCGAGACAGATAGAGTCCACATTATCCAAATGTTGGCTTTTCTCAGGGTGCTAGATAAGCGTCACTGTGCCAGTGTTGGAAAGACATTAAGTGTTGTCATAGGTTACAGCAGTGACAGGGAGAAATATGCACACATACACACGCCGGGCACAGATGGACGGAGGCCAAGTTTGAGTTCCATCTACTTGTGTGAGAGATCCTGGTGGGAAGAGCGCCAAGGACAACGATTTCTGGGATTTACCAAGTTCAAAGATGGATATACTGTTTTATGTGTGAATTTTGTGCTTGTGGTAAACACATTTGTATAAAATTGTTAGATGTTATTTTTATTATTTTTGAGGACCTGTAAAGCAGGGTTATTTTAGCATTATTTATATACTGTTATACTTTTTATAAATATTTTCAATTAGCTTTTATTTGTATATTTTCAGTTTATATTTTAATTTGAGTTAAATTTGTAATCATTTTATGTTCTTTTGTTTTTGTGCTTCTTTTTAATACTACTATTTAGGTTTAATGCATTTGTATATTTTTTATAAGTTTAATTGTATAAGTTTAGTTGTACTTCAGTTTTAGTTATTTATTTGCACTTAGTAATTTTAGTGCTTCAGCTTAAATGTATTTAGTTAGTTGCCAAGGCAGCATTTCTAATTTTTCATTAGAGGAGAAAAACATTAGAAGTTTTTCATCTAATATTTATATTTTATTTTATTTCAACGTTATTTAAATTAACAAAAATGCTTTAATAGTTTTCATCATTAACAATAATGTGTCTTAAATGTTTATGGTATCCGTCTATAGTGAATTCATAATTCTAGTTTAGTGATTGCACACCTTAATCTTTGTTTTCAAGAAAATTGTATTATTATGGAAATGAAATGTGTAAGAATAAACAAAATGTATTATTGTTGTGTAACTTACTAGAATGGAACAAGACTGAACACACGTTTACTAAAATAATAACTTGTAAAAATATATTACATATTGGTTAAGTGATGCTAGTGGATCCAGAAAGCTCTTTTAGAAAAAGAACATTTGGATCAATTACATACATTTTTGAAATAAAGTTAACAAAGTAACAAGACCAGGAACATGCATTAAGTGAGTTAAAAGTACATTTTAATTTCATGTTTATGACTTTAAAAGAAAAATGCGCAATTATTAACTCATTTTTGAACATTTTCCTCTTTTGTTTTAGGTGTGCACTTGTATTACGTCGGAGGGGAGGTGTACGCAGAGTGTCTGAGTGACAGCAGTATTTTCATACAGAGTCGGAACTGTAACTACCAGCACGGTTTCCATCCCACCACTGTCTGCAAGATCCCGAGTGGATGCAGCCTGAAGATCTTCAACAACCAGCTGTTTTCCCAGCTGCTGTCTCAGTCGGTAAATCATGGCTTCGAGGTGGTGTATGAACTTACCAAGATGTGCACCATCAGGATGAGCTTTGTCAAGGTAAAGAGGTTTATATAGAATATGTGGTGCATCATGAGTAGCTAATAAAGGTCATGTTAACACCCAAGCAGCCACCTGGAATGGCATAGCAACACCCTGCCTACCACCAGCAAAAGAACCAATTCATTAGAGTCACTAGTTAAATCTACACTGGGAATTAAACTACACTGGTTGAACCGGCTTATACGATTTATTCTTTCTGGAATCAGACTACTCTAGTTGTGCTGTATGCTTTTGATTCAGTAAAAAGAGCTGGTTCCTAAGAGTCATTCACTTGGGAATTGGATTATACTGGTTGTACTGTATGCTTTTGATTCACTAAAAAGATCAGGTTCATAAGAGTCATTAATTCAGACATCGGACTACACTGGTTGCACTTTTTTTTCACGTTTGTAGATTCAGTAGCAATGTCACTGATTAAGTAGTGAATGAAACTCTGTCAGAGTATCTTAAGTATTTTTGTAAGGGAACGTGTGAATATACAGAATGCATGTGCTAGAACCGTTTGGTTCCAGTATTTTCTTTTATTTATTTATTTTTAAATAGAACCGGAACTGATTCTCGGTACCCAAGCTTAGAAAACAATTATTTTCTTTTTTCTTTAAAAAACAAAAATCGACTTATATAGTTTATTCTAAATATGAATATAATAATATGCAGTATTTTAAATAAACTCTGTTGTCAAGCTTATTAACCAACAGTATGGGTGAAAGGTGCTGTTTAGCACTATCGCAATACAGAAAGGTCATCAACGTCATTCACAAGCTAACAGCTCTTGAGGTGCTTAGCACTTCCAAATAGAAAATCTTCTGTGTGTTGCTATGCAAACATAATATGTAGTTATTCTAATCTTTGGCTTACTGTTTTATGGATCTTGCTCTGCCAAAACACACTGCGGATCCCATAGCTCTAGAGTTCTCCGGTTACTGACTGATACGACACACACAATTTTCCCTGCTCGATTTGTATGTATGCAGACAAAAAACAACAAATTGATTGAGATTATTTCTATGTTAAAATATGAATGAAATGGAAGAGTTTTGGGGAAACAAGTTTGCAGTTATTTTTGCAATTCCTTTTGTTTCTGCTGGGCAATTGGAAATGAAATGTTTTAATATTTTAAATTTTTATGTTATTGTTGTTGATTTGTTTTTAAAACCGGTTTGCTGTTTTAGTTGTAGTATAAATGGCCAATTATTGAGAATGAAATCTGTCCTCTTCCCAGGGCTGGGGAGCGGAATACCACCGTCAGGACGTCACCAGCACCCCCTGCTGGATAGAAATCCACCTGCACGGGCCACTGCAGTGGCTAGACAAAGTTCTGACCCAGATGGGCTCCCCACACAATCCTATTTCCTCTGTATCCTAATGCATTACAGAACAAGGGGAATATAGTTCTCCAATAGACATTTATAGCACTCCTCAAGACACATAACGCTCTTTCTCTTATGAAAGTATCTTTTCAGTGAATGTTTATGGTACTGCTATAGGATCAGCCAGGAAATGTGTACAATATCATGCTGTTAAATAAGCAATGGTTAGATAAGCGTTGCATTGTTTTTAATTAAAAAATAAATAAATAAATAAATATATATATATATATAAACACTACTACTTCACAGTATGTAGTAGCTGAGATCAATTCAGACAGAATCTCTCTAATAGGAAGCCAAAGAAATGTGTTAGTAGTTAGGTACTTGTTCTGGAAATGTTTTATTTGTGTCATATTTTGGTTAATATGTGCCTTCTATAACATTTCAAGTTGTTTTTCATTTGCGTTAGCTTTCTTGATCTTGAAATACAAAAACCTCCCTTCTATTTGTGCCTGTTTATTTTCTAACCTAAACGCAAATGTGAAAAAGTTGAACAATCCTTAAGTATTAATGCTTTTAAAGCTGAAAACTGCAGGTTATCAATTTTCACAAGATCAATAAAACTTCATTTGATCGCTCTTAGCAACTTACTGAGTTTACTCCATGTTTAAAATAACAAAGCTGATTGAACAATTGTGTGTGTACGCTGTTACTTCCAGCTACACGGTCAAGTTGTGGCAAAAAACTGTAGCTTTCACTGGTGACATTATTACAGATTAGATTAAGATCACTAAAAAAAAATTTTTTTTATGATAACAGCTGCCGTTTCTTATTTTCTATCATTAATTAAAAAATCCTAAATGACACTACATGTGGCCGGACAGGATGGCTATTCAAATGGATTGTTGCTATACTGTAGATTTAGCTGCTAATTCATTTCATGATCTCAAAGAGCTTGATGATGACAGCAGTACTTAAGATCGATTAGATCCTTGTCAAATAGCCAAGTTTTCAGAATGCAGTTTTGATAGTCTCCACACCATTGAGGATGGCTGCAGGTCATAGATGCTCACAGTTCCCACCTGACTATAGAATACTGTCCATTTTAAAATGTCTGTGAAAATGTGACTGCATTAAATCCTTGACAGGGTGAGTAAACATCTTCAGTCTTCTTTAGTTGTGCTGTGTTTGAGCTCGATTCTGTGTGGTCAGTAAACGCTGCTGCTGCTGCAGGAAACTGATGACTTCTGGACTCCTCAGCAGAGACTGAAACCCAAAAACAACACAACATCAGGCAGCTAATGGCAAGTCACTCTACTATGAAATAATATTCAGTTAATATAAATATTGATAGGATTTATATTACATATTAAATATACATATGAGGGTTTTAAAACGATATAAAATTCACTAACCCAATGCGACAGAATATTTGGCATACAAATCATACATAAGAGATTTTTAAAAAACTATGAGAATTAAAAACAGATATTTTAAAACTGAAAAATTAACCTTCAAAAAAATAGTTGAATTATGTTATTATTAGCTTCATTTATTAATTTATTTAAGTTATGGTTAACTAAAGCTAATACCATAAAAAATGTTAACTGAAATAAAGTAACAAATATTAGATGGAAAAAATGATGTTAGTAATTTGTTAATAATTAGTCAAATGTTGCCTTGGTAACTAGCTCTTAAGTTTAAGTTGAAAAATAAATTCCTAACTGGAAATAAATAAAAACTGAAACATGAAATAAAAATTAAATATATATTTTTTTAAATAATATTAAAAATTCATCAAAAGCACATAATAAAATGATTAAAAATAAACAAAATGAAATCCAAAACTAAAAAAATACAAACAATTTAGAATAGTAACAACAACTATAATAGTATATAGATAACACTAAAATAACATTGCTCTAAATGACTAAAACTACTCTAGTGCAAACCCCAAGTGTTTCAATGCTCTTACCAGTCTCTTCTGGTTCAGCACCTGCTCAATGAGGGACGGTCTGGCTGGTCTGTCTCCCATGTTACCCAGCCGTTGCTTAGTAACAGATACAGGCCTATCCTCCGAACACTCCTTCACATCACAAACAGAGAAAACATTGAAATAAGCCTACAAAGTTGGGATAAAGCAGAGGCGGACAGTAACTAAGTACATTTACTTGAGTATTGTACTTAAGTACACTTTTTGAGTATCTGTACTTTACTTGAGTATTATTTTTTCTGGGAACTTATGACTTTAACTTCACTACATTTGAAAGACAAAACTTTTGGTACTTAAGTACTTTTAAAAGCAAGTACTTCTGTACTTTTATTTAAGTAAAAATCTGTCTTTACAACTTTTACTTGTAATGGAGTAATATTTGACCAGCAGTATCTGTACTTTCACTCAAGCAATGGAGTTGAGTACTTTGTCCGCCTCTGGGATAAAGGCTAAAGTTAATGCAACAACTGAAGCTGTTATTTATCCCAAATAAGCATTTCCTTACTTCTAGTTTTCCCGATGACATGGCCTGGTCGCTTTTCTTTTTCTTATACTTGTCCTTGTACATTTTATTCCGGTGTTTTTTGCACATCCAGGGTTTCCTGGCTTTGGCCACCTGCGTCGTGGTCTCCGTGCAGCCGTCGTAGATGCAGGTTTTGGGCACGTTCTCGCTCTCTCCGGACGTCTCGTCGTCGTTGAGGTCCTCCGGACTGGCCGCGCCGTCTCTCGCCTCCGGCACGTCGCTCTCTTCGCCCGGGTCTTCCGTGTCGTACGGGAAGTTCTCCTGGTCGGACGGGGTGGTGCTGCTTTCCGCGGGTGCGGGGGTATGGCCCTCTTTACCCGTGTTTGCCAAACTAAGATGAACGCTGTCGCTCATTTTGTCTTTTTAGAGCAAAACCCAAATTCTCACCTGTCATCCGACCTTCATGAACGTAACGTACTGACCCAGACGTGCCTTTTTAGTGAACTCGGCACAGAATAAATTAGTATTAAGCTGATTTAATATGACTGTCATTAAAAATGCCGCATTTTTAAATAAAAATAACCCAATAAATATGACCTATACGAATAAAAAACGGAAAAATATGAGCTGTGAAGGACTCCAGTCACGACAAAAAAAACAAAACATCGATGGCCGCTGCAGAAAGAGTCTCGCCTGTGTGATGAAATTGACGTTGCGCCCTCTAGCGGCACCACGCAGCGATGCAAATACCTGAATTCTCGAATACACTGGACCTAAATGCATCTGCACGTGTAGAAGACACTTTAAAAGCCTATATGAATGCCGTTGCATTAGATAACTAAATATCAGACTAAATGGCAGATGATAGCACAAAAAAATAGCCAACACCCTTTACTCCGTTTATGGAGATTAGAGATTATTGTGCATGGTGCAGATTATTGGCATCGTATCACTGAGCGGTATGGCAATGCTGACTCCCTAACAAAGTAGAATGCATCATCGATAAAGCCTCAGAATCACAGGTACAGATCTCATGTACAGGTAAGCTACTGTTCAACCAACATACGTGCTAAAGACATCACCAATGATCCATCTCACCCAGCACATAACTGCTGAGATCACTAAAACCTTTCAGCGGTTGTTTCTTCCCAACGGCTGTCAGCTCAATAAACATTCTAACCATATCACTCCTCAGGCTCACTTTATGGGCCCCTGACTTCTCATTATTTATCTGTGTTGGATCGCAGATTGCTGTATTGTTTATTGCAGACTGTGTATTGCTTATATTGTATTCTATTGTCCATTTGCGAATAGTATCTATCAAGTAGATAAGTATCTAAATATATCAAATAGTTCTAATGTGTTTAATAATGGAAACCCATTTCCAGCACACAAAAATGCTTTGGCAAATCATAATAGTGACATAAAATGTAATACTTATGAAATAAAAGTCAAAATTATGACATACTAAATTTAAATTATGAGATAAAATAACATGAAAAGTCAAATTTGTGTCATAATTGAATTTTTGTGATCATTTCGACTTTTTATCTCATAATTATGACTTAGTGTGTCATAATTTGGATTTATCTCATATTTTTTACTTTTTCTGGCATAATTTCGTCTTTTTATGTCATAATTTCATCTTTTACGTCATCATAATGACAGTATGCTATAATTTAATCTTTTTATCTTGTAATTTTTACTCAGTATCTCATATTTTTGTGGCAGAAATGGGTTTTTGTTCTGTTCTGAAAAGACAGTTAAATATAAAAGTATAGGTTTGAAATGATATGTTTTCAATAATATATTTGTAATATAATATAATATTTCATGTTTTCTTTGTTTTCAAAACTACAGAAAGTATTTGGACATTTTCTGGTTGTCAAACAGTATTGGATCCAGTCCATAGTTAATGGACCTGTGAGCTGTGTGAACTTGAGGGAAACTGGCTTCATAAAAATCACCTTAACACTTTGAGTATACATGCAGAAATTAGTTAAAAAAAAATAAGTCTATTATGATTTGTTTGCTATATTTTATTTCTAATGCAATGGACTTCATACATTTATAAGTGTGTCTAAAGTATCCACTGTATGCTGTTCCTTTTCATTATAACGCCACACATTTTTTACTGATGATTTTCCTGTTCTGTAACTTTTTTGCATTAAAGTCATGAAAGTGTAGTAATATAGTCAGATATAATTTTCAGTATGACAGTTTTTCTATTTACAGTTCATTATGTACATAATGTGACTGACATACACAAGTCATTAATATTTTTCCAAAATCATACAAAGCCTTCATGATAATGCTTCAATACAGTCTATTTCAATACAGGATCGGCTGTGGCTTATTTTAAGTGAACACAAGGTTTGTGGAATTATTTACTCTAAATAATGTTAATGAAAATGACACAGATAATAATGATAAATATTTAATTATATATACCAAATTACTTGCTAGAATATTTCTAAACTTCTATAATATCAGAACTTTTCGACATGTGTAATCGATCTGTCTTTCTCTGCTGTCAGGACAGCGATGACACTGTTGATCTCTGTGAGGAAATGCTGCAGATCTCCATGTTAGTGAAGGAGCTCCCGGCCTCACTGCCGCATTCTGGGTATGAAGAACTAGAGGATATGATGTTCTTCAGCCTGTGGAGAGCAATGATCAACAGGGTAAGGAGGAAAAGCAGCAAGCTGAGGAAGATGGAGACGTAGACGTAAACACTTGCAGTCCGTCCATATGAGGCAGCGGCCGCCCCGGTAGAAACAGATGCAGGGCTAAACCTCAGGAAACTCTCGCTGTCCACTTCCGTACCATTGATCTCCTCCACCGCCCCATCCATCCCAGACATATCTGGTGGATTTGGGAATCTGTTGGGAAGATAGGATACATAGGATAGATAAATTATTATTTAGTCACATTTTTTTTATTAGTCTGCTGTTTTGTAAATTAAATTATTACTATTATTACTGTTCACTTAAAACTCAGGGATTAAGCTCGTGTGAACATATGATTTGGATCATACAGATCATATTTTAAAATATTATTGGATACATTAATGTTGTTACATTCCCACTAATGGCCTACTGTAGTATCCATAATATTTTTACTTTGTGAAGTATTTCATAAATTGTAAATAACAACAAACCGTCATTTA
>NW_015670979.1:873684-914412 GCF_001515625.1 Sinocyclocheilus rhinocerous | reverse complement strand
ATTATTTACTCTAAATAATGTTAATGAAAATGACACAGATAATAATGATAAATATTTAATTATATATACCAAATTACTTGCTAGAATATTTCTAAACTTCTATAATATCAGAACTTTTCGACATGTGTAATCGATCTGTCTTTCTCTGCTGTCAGGACAGCGATGACACTGTTGATCTCTGTGAGGAAATGCTGCAGATCTCCATGTTAGTGAAGGAGCTCCCGGCCTCACTGCCGCATTCTGGGTATGAAGAACTAGAGGATATGATGTTCTTCAGCCTGTGGAGAGCAATGATCAACAGGGTAAGGAGGAAAAGCAGCAAGCTGAGGAAGATGGAGACGTAGACGTAAACACTTGCAGTCCGTCCATATGAGGCAGCGGCCGCCCCGGTAGAAACAGATGCAGGGCTAAACCTCAGGAAACTCTCGCTGTCCACTTCCGTACCATTGATCTCCTCCACCGCCCCATCCATCCCAGACATATCTGGTGGATTTGGGAATCTGTTGGGAAGATAGGATACATAGGATAGATAAATTATTATTTAGTCACATTTTTTTTATTAGTCTGCTGTTTTGTAAATTAAATTATTACTATTATTACTGTTCACTTAAAACTCAGGGATTAAGCTCGTGTGAACATATGATTTGGATCATACAGATCATATTTTAAAATATTATTGGATACATTAATGTTGTTACATTCCCACTAATGGCCTACTGTAGTATCCATAATATTTTTACTTTGTGAAGTATTTCATAAATTGTAAATAACAACAAACCGTCATTTATATTGTATTATATTGTAATTAAATATTATATTCAAATGTAAACAAATTTAGATTATATTATATTACAATATATTATATGATATATAATATAAACATTATTTTAATATATTAGGATTAGAAGCATTTGAACATATGAGATCATACAGGGATCATCCAGAAGATATTTGAAAACATTATTGGACACATTAATGTTATTCCATTCCCAGAAAATGGCCTACTGGAGAATTTTTTTTAGCTCAAATTTTAATATGCTTATTTAATTTATGAAATATTTAATAAATTATAAATAGTAACTAACCAAAATGCATTAAGTTTATTATGAATTTATTAAATTATATTTATTAAATTGAATTAATAATACATTAATATTACAATTATTGTTAGTTAGTTATTATTTAATAATAAATTAATATTATAATTAAATAATATAGTATACCTATATATTATAGCATACAAATTATTATACTATATTAAAATATAATAATATAATTAGTAATATATTAAAATTATATTAAAATATTTTTTCTTACAGCTCCTAAAGACTTTTTTCAAGACATTTTCCAAAGTTTGCTTTGTTGTTGCCTTCCACTTCTTGATCAATGCATCATCATGATGAGAATATTGTCATCATTTTATTAATCTGACAGGCCAGTCATATTTTACGTCAAGCCACCAGTGTTCACTGACACACAGCTGACTGTTTCCTTATCTGATCTCTGTCTTTGATGAATGTTGGATTTGTATGGTTTAGAAAAACAACAACAACCAGATCACTTAAATACTTCAGATTGAATGTGAAGAGGATGATAATCACATTTAATTATGCTTTTTGTATCCAGGCAACCTGCATATCAGTGGGCTCATAAACTGGAGCTTGTTGTTGATAGGCCACCTCCGGTCCATTAGGACTTTGGGGTGGTCACACCGGCCCAGTGGTGCACACAGAAGGTCAGTCAATTGTTTACACAGCTTGCATACTCACACCTCATGAATAATAGATTGAGAGGTACCCGAGCTGGAAAATGTCACAGAGTTTCCCAATTTAAAGAGAACAACATGCCAAATCATTTGTTTGACAGGCTGTCGGTATCAAAAATGTGTTTTTTTACAAAGCTAGTTTATTTGTGGCCGTTCAAAATCTGAGCTTATACAAGACCAACATGCATTCAGCTTTGAGCAGAAACAATTTTCATATTTACAAGCTCATTTGACAGGTTTAAATTATATCGTTTACATTTTAATTATTAAAAATAATGGTAACACTTTACAGTGAGATCTCATTTGTTGACATAATTAACATTAGCTA
This sequence comes from Sinocyclocheilus rhinocerous, assembly GCF_001515625.1. Classification (NCBI taxonomy): domain Eukaryota; kingdom Metazoa; phylum Chordata; class Actinopteri; order Cypriniformes; family Cyprinidae; genus Sinocyclocheilus; species Sinocyclocheilus rhinocerous. The sequence goes on along the minus strand of NW_015670979.1, from coordinate 912,319 downwards.
ATGTTCAATGAATGCAATATATTTTTTTATTAATCTTTGTTAATGTTATGCATTGTTCATTGTTTGTTCATGTTAGTTCACAACAGATACAACTTGTGATTTAAAAATGCATTAGTAGATTTACATGAACTAAGATTGAAAAAATGCAAAGTGAAATGAAAAATGAAGACAACTAATGCATTTAAAGGGACAGTTCACCCAAAAATGAAAATTCTGTCATCATTCACTCATCCTCAAGTTGTTCCAAACCTTGTTCATTTTTGGGTGGACTATCCCAACAACTGAGACCCTATTGTAAACCAAATAAATTTTAGGAGCTGCAATACTGCAGATCAGTGTAACGTTTCTCACGATGTTCAGAATTTGTTTTCAAGAACCCTAAAAATTGTACACAGATGTTGGCCAAAACAAGTGAAGTATTTTTAGTCAAACACAAAACTGGCTATTTGTTTGTTTGCTGGCATATTTCAGTCCCCTAAGCTTCACTGTATGGGACTACAGTCGTCTGAGCCACAGTGGGCCCTGAGAGCCTGTGGTTAGAGTCTCATAAAGGGTTGTGATTAATGACCACTTCCTTTCTTCTGAGATGCATTCGTCTGCAGAGACGTGCTAGAAGACAGCAACAAACGGGAAATCACACTTATTTTCCTGGACGTTTCCTCGGTCAACTTTAACGTTCCCCCCACCAGCTTTTCAATTTATGAGTGAGATGAGAATCCCTGCGGCAGTATAAATCATTCGATCCCTCTTGTGGTTTGCCTGCAATTCCAGGAGAAGTTCAGCGGGTCATTACGGTGTGCGGCTCTAATCTCTGTTTATGGATTTCGTTTAGGGAAGCTTGTGGAAGGAGAATGTGGCTATTAAGAAAATGACTCAAACATAAAGCTCCACAGAGGATGTCAATGAACGAGGGGAGCGGGGGATGGCGAAATACAGAGAGAGGAGAAAAAGAGATTTGAGACTGACTGGAATACCTGATGATGACGGTCCGATATCACTTACTAGAAGCAGATACATCTTTTTAAATCACTTAGCATAATGTTAATTTCAATTAAACACATTAAATGACACATTTAAGTCAGTCTGGATATTTAAGAACAGTTTAGTTTTTTAACATTCAAATTGAAAATAACATCAGCTTTTATCTTTTTTTCTGAGTAAATTCTGATAAATATAGTATAGAAATACTGACCTTTTTGATGCAAAAAAAAACAAACGTCAGCACTAAATCACACAGCTATCCGTCGTGCTCATCTCAGGGTCCTGGAGTGAATTCCTCATGGGATTCCTTGAGCTATAGCGCACGCTGAAATAGATGCTACTTATGTTTGTATTGAGAGCAGAGGAGGAAGCAGTGTTTCTGAATGCGTTGGGTCTGGAGAGCTGCTTCTCAACAGTGGGCTGGATATCGACTGTCCAGCTGTGGTACTCTGAATTCCCCCTCCCTCACCGTTTCATTCCTATCATCTCTCTCACTTTCTCGTTCCCCCCTCATCTCCACTGACGTCTTCTCGCTTTCTTTAGCAGCTGATTTATGTTTCAATTAAAACCAAAAAGGATGTCTCACATGATGATACCATCGTTCTTGCTTTAATTGGGATTTGATTATCTTAGTGATATTACTCAGCTCAGCAGCTCAGACTCTTGACGACAGGCTTCGCCCAGGCAGGGTCTGTTTGTCTTCTCCCATGGTGCCGTGCTCAGTCATTCATATCTGACAGAACTAATCACCGCTCTCATCAGCATCATAAGCCGAGAGGCCTCTCGTGTAGCTGTCGTTGTGGCTTTACTCTCAGATGTAATGAACACTGAATGAGACCTATTGCTGGGCTCATATATTGTACAAAAAGGAGTATTCTGCATTGTAATACAAGCATGAGGGTTTTTGTTCAATTTAGTCCAGCATAATCTTGTTTTACACAAATAAAGGTTTAAAATAAAGCTTTTTTATTGGCATGATACCCTGAAGAACTTTTAACACCTATGGAACCTTTCAATTCCAAAAAAAGGGTTCTCTATAGTTGATACAGTGGAAAAGAGTTTGAAATGTTCTTCACACTAAGAAAAATATGTTTTTTTTAAGAACTGTTCACTGAAAGGTTCTTTGGGGAACCAACATTTTTGGTCCCCAACAAAACTTTCCATGAACAGTTTTTAAAATAGCCATTTTTCTTAATATGAAGAACATTTAAAAATCAAAAGAACCCTTTTTCTACTATAAATAACCCTTTGTGGAATGGAAGGGTTCCATAGATGTTAAAGGTTCTTCATGGATCACATAGATGTCAATAAAGAACCTTTATTTTTAAGAGTGTATGTCAGTCAGATGTCACATTTGAACATATTCTTCAGGTGGCAGAGACATTGAGAATGAAAAATGAAGTCAAGTCCTGGCCATTTCTGATTTTATCACCAAAGCATTTTTTTAAATAGACACGTCTGTCTGTCTACAGAGAGTCTGGTGCGGACTGGCATATGGATGGAGCAGAGCTATGCATGTCAATAGAAGCGAGGCGTCATGCCTCCTGGGAAGGTCTTATCTCTTCTGCTCTGTGCACTAAAGACACGGAACACAGATTATGGATCGACGCAAAGCAAAGCATGACTGTCTGGCGCAGCTCGCTTCTATTATTTTATATCATGAATGGGAATTCTGTTTCGGTAATAATGCATTCGAACTTATTGATCATCAGTGATTCATCTTGAACCAGTAGAAAACCCTCTGTTCCTATTAAAGGGACAGTTCACCAAAACATGAAATTCTGTCATCATTTAGTCGTTCCAAACTTGTCATTCAACTATTTTTGTCCATGCAGGTCAATAGGGTCCAAAACAACACTGATCCACAATTGACTTTCACAGTACACAGTAAAAAAAATCTGTGAAATTTACTGTAAAAAGACATCAGCTGTGGTTATTTTGGGTTTTATGGTTTAAACTTAAATTTAAAGTAAAAAAAAAATATGTAGAGGGTGCACAGTGTCATGAACACAAATACAAAACACCATCATGGTAACACTAAAAAAATGACACTAATATAATACAATAAACATTAATTTAACAACATAAGATACAGCATAAAACCCTAATGTACATAATTTATAAGAACTTACCATTTACCAATTAACAGGTTTTTACTATGGCATTTTGAATTGTTTACGTGAATGGACAAAAATAGTCTTTTTACCGATACAGATTTACAAAACATTAAATATATAAATGTATATTTAATTATTTGTCTCAAATTTTCAGCATTTATTTTTTTAACCACAAAGATATGGATACAAAAAGACAAAGCAATAATGGTTTTCTATGTTTCTATTTAATTGTATTTATTTTAATTGAACTAACTTATAAGCTAATGTAAGTGTTATACAGACATGTAAATGCTCAGGGAATTTACATGTTTGGACAAACATAGATGTAAAAAACAACTAAAAGCAATAATTGTAGCAATAATAATAGCAATAATTGTAAGTTTCCAATTAAATGTGGAACTTAATTTAAGTGAATTAAGAAGATCTTTTTCTTTGTAGATCTACAACTTCAAAAAAAAATCAATAGATCTACAAAACAAATCAGTAGATAAATGTATTTAACCTTTTGTTTCAAATTTTATACATTTATAAAAAGATATGGAATGGAAAATAACACTCATTTTTACAGTGTATGAACAAAACATTTTTCCATTTTTTTAAAACATCTTTTGTGTTCCGCAGAAGAAAGTAAGCTATACGACACGAGGGTTTGGGATAATAATGACCGAATGCTCGTTTTGGGCTGAAATACCTCTTTAACATTCATCGAAGTATTCGCTCTCCTCATAAAATGTGCAAGGACGGGAGTTAGAGGGCAATTTCTGCCTCTAGACATATATTGGCAGCCTTCCACTGTCAGCTCAGATGCCCACTGGGGACCGTTGGTCAGTCCTGCTGTGTCTGATCCTGTCCTTTGGGTCTTTATAATTGCTCCAGCTAATGCCAGCGCTGAGGCACACGAGTGAATGCTGTTGGATTTTGATAAGAACAGTGCCTTGGCTGATTTTTCCTCTAATCCATCTAATCCATAAAACTGTAGAAATCAGAGAAGGTTTCTTATTCCCCTGATGCAGGCGATTCAGCCCAGCTTTGGTGCATTTATTTCCATTGCACAAGTAGGTCGAATGTTAACACACGGCATTCGACGGCAAGGCCGCCTGAAGCGTTTTCATTAGACTGTGTGCTGACTTCAGGGGGAATGGGTCGCATTGATAATGAATCATCCGCTCACCCCGAGTCTGCTCTACTGGTTTTGACAAGAATGTCAGGTTTGAAGAAGCTTTGTGGCAGACAACAGCAGTGTGTCAATCAGGATTATTCAGTGGAATTCTCTAGGCAATATGGGAAGGTTTACACAGTGGAGCATGTCAGAGGAAGAGTCCATGGAGAGCACACTCTCCTCTCTTTCAATTTCCCGTCTTCCAGTTTTTCCCAGCTGAGATGATGCTCTTTGCATAGCAATCCAAGTCTCAGAGGTCTCTGTATTTCTCTGACAGCTCAGACAGAATCACCTTCAATAGTGGCCTAGCAACTCCCACCCTGTCATATGGACACGTACGTGTTCAGGAAATTTACATTTATAGACAGTGACAGTGACAAAAAAACACTAACAAAAATAGCAATAATTATAAGTTAATTTTAATTTAATTAAATTAAAAAACTTAATTTAAGTAAATTAAAAGGGCCTTCTTTGATAAATGTACAGAACATTTAATGGATAAATGTATATTTAATAATTTGGCTCATATTTTCAACATTTATGGATGTTATTTCAATATTATTTTAATTTTAACCCAATTTAAGTGAAGTTTCATACAGGCATGTACATGTTCAGGAAATGTATGGCATAGATAGAGATACAAAATAGCAATAAATATAAGTTTTGATTTAATTTAATAAAAAAACTTTAAAAGGTATCTTTCTTAGAGAAGTTGTAGATTTACAAAACATTCAGTTGATAAATGTATGTAATCATTTGTCTTAAATTCTTAACATTTATGGACAAAGACATGGACACAAACAAGACTAAAAGTAGCAATAATGATATGATCCTATTTTAATTTAACAATTTAATTTAAAAGTGAATTTAAATGGCATACAGACACATAGATGTTCAGGAATTTACATTTATGGACAAATATATAGATTTAAAAAATAGCAATTATATGTTCCAGTTTAATTTTATTTATTGTACAATTAATTTAAAACATCAATTTAAGTAAATTAAAATGGTCTTTTTCTTAGAGAAGTTGTAGATCTACAAACCATTCAATAGAACAGTGTATATTTAATCCGTCTCAAATTTCAACATTTATGAACAGATGGATACAGAATTATTAAAAATAGCTAGAAAGATACATTCTAATTTAATTTAGTTTAATTGAATTTTATTAAATTTAAGTGTCATACAGACATACATGTTCAGAAAATGTAGATAAAAACAGCAGTATGTTCAAATTTAATTTCATTTAAAAACTTCAGTTAAGTAAATATTGGGTCTTCTTTTCCTCCTAGAAGTTGTAGACCTACAAAATTCATTTGTTTCTTTTTCCCAGCATTTACAGGTATGCATATAACTTTAACCAAAGTAACTAATGCCATGCTTTGCCAGATGAGCTACAGAAATATGTGAAACTCCATCATATCTGCCTGCAGACTTTTGGCACCATTTGAATTTAGCTATAAACTGGCATCGACAGTTCTCAGCATATATGAGAACTGGAAATTTAACGCTATAGCTCAGCACATTGTCTGCTGCAATACATCAAGATAATCGAATGGCAAGGAACCCAGTTCAATCTGCCTTACACAGCATACAGAACTCCTCATCCCAAACTTTAGACAATGTACATACATATATAAGTTATCAAATAACTCACTTCCTAACTATGTTTCACTTCCTAACAATGTTTTCCTTATACAAATGCTGATCTTAGGCCAACACACGTCAGAACTCCAAGTAGGCTAACATACGTCAGTACCGTGAGTGTTCATACTGCATTCTCTGAATTTTCTAGTGTTGATGTCATGGGTTTACTTGCGAGGGAGAAGAATCCTCAAGTTTATATCCTCCTGAACTATAGTAAGCACAAACTTAATTTACAGCTCTGGGTTTGCTATAACATGTCCTGATGTTTGTTTATACCCACACCACCTGATTTCGATATCAGCAGTCTCAATCTTGCTCTGCAGCACAGATTACCCTGGCTGTCAGCACTCTGTTATTGTTGAAATTTCTCTTTCTGCCAGACAAAGAGAAAACAACAGCACCAGGGACGGTAAGGAAGAATCCATCCGTTCCAGACAGAGCCTGTTTTGGCCATGTAGAGACAGGAATAGTTCTTCTTATACTCTGTAAATCACAAATGATTGTATAGACATTCAGTCCGTAACTACTTTGTATATTGTCACTTGAAATGTGGAGTAAGCAGTTTTCCTGATTGATATGTGTTGAAATTTGCAATAAATTCTCTGTTTGTGTTTGTGCTACAAACATGTCAGGGTTCTTTCTATGTGATCTTGTGCTTGAGATATTGAATTCAGCCCTGCTGTTTTTTATTGTACAGAGATCTTTAATTAGATTTATAGAGGCTTTGTAGTGTGAGACCTGCAGAGAATCTCAATTCTCACGAAGTCCCCGGTCAAGGCCCATGCAGTGAATTGCTGAGTCCTACATCACATATTGAGAGCGGTCTTTGCAGGACTCAGACTTAAATGAGAGCCCATGCTGGTGTAAACATCCTTAAACATTCTCAATGTGAGCAGCACATCGACAGCCTTTCTCAGCTTTGAATCTGGGTTGGTGATATGAAATGTCAAGCAGTGGCAACTGTGTACTGCAGTGTGATATACTGCTATACTTCTCTTACTATCTTTCTTAATTCTTAAAATTATTATACAGGCTGTTTGTGTGACCTAATATAAATCTAGAGACTACTTGGAATATTTCTACTTAAAAATCCATTTGTTGCACTGCAGGACCATAAAGGGAGCTACAAAAAACTAAAGGGTGATTACATATAGTCAACAAAAAGTTACAGCACCTAAAATATACACTTAGATATAAATGGATGTTTCCGCAACTTTGGGCACTTTTATGTCCCAGGGGTTGGTTTTTTATTAAAACAGATTTCTGCTTTTTGTAATATGTAGGACACATTAAAACTTTCCTGTTAAAGCTCCATGCTTTCATCATTTATTTTACTACTTTTGAAATACCTTTTTATGTAGGCTATAGTTTTCTGTTGAACTTTTGTCCCAGAGCCAAACTATGAAAATCCATAATTAAAAATAGGAATTCTTACATGTTTAAGACTATGATCTAAACAGAGTGAAATAAAAACGACTTTGTGTGTTTAAAAAAATAATAAATAAATTCAGATGAAATATGATACTTGATGTGTGAAGCATAGACGGTGTGAAGAAAACAAAGTAAGCCCTAAATAGTGAAAATGTGTTTAAGTGTTTTAAATGTCTTAATCTAAAAGTTCAAAATGCCAATAGTTTATAAAAAACAGTTTATACATTCTAAAAGTGTTTGCATCAAAAAAAATTAATGTTGACATTAAAAAAATTAATGTTAATGAAATGTTATTTGTCAACTAATTAATACTGCCTCTGAACAGCATAGAAACGTAGTACTCTGTTTCCATGGTTGTTGCCACGTGACGATACCTTAAAGGTACCGTAGCAGATCTTGGAAAATGTTAACTTTAGCCTGATAGCACTGAAAGCGAACGTCCCACCCTCCCTGCAATTGCCGTCCAAAGCCACGCCCCCTGAATGCATATACTGTACGCTCACAGACCAGAATACCAGAGTAGAGGTCTACACAGGTCCAAAAATTCCGTAAATGTGTTCAGGACCCGGACCCGTCTATTATTTTGAAAGCCCGGGCCCGTGCAGAACCGAGAAATGTCAAAAATGTACTACCCGGAACCGACGCGGACCGTCAATTATTTGAAAGATGGACCCGAACCCGGCCGGGAAGACACAGACCCGACTGGACCCGATCGGCACATATTCCACAGCAAATTGCTATTAACTAGTCGATAAACAAGTTGCGAAAATTTTCAATTTCCAACAGCTGGAAAGCGTAGCAGATCTCAATTAAGTCAACTGTGTTAACTAACCTCATGTCAATTGGTCATGAATATCGACTTGCTCGTATAAAAGGGTTAGCGAGCTAATCAGTGTCAAAGTACTGAGTTTAACGCAAGAAAAGGTTTGTTTTGAACAGGGTTTTTTTTATGTCTTTGAAGTAGTATTCGAGTAGTTGTTCATAATTTGAATTGACCTTAAATTGACTAATTTTTAGCAGATAAAATGGCTTCCCGTGGCTTCGCTCCTCTTTCCAGTCGTCAGGAAAACCCTAATAGGTCTGGGAAGAGTGGATGGCCTACGTGCTCACAAGCCCGGCCAAAGGGTTGTGCTCGGTGTTTTGACCGAAAATGATCAGCATAACCGAGTGTTTGGTCAGGTTAGTGCCAAGTGTTTACAATGCTACTCCAAGTCAAGAGTGTAAGAAAGTGAAGTTTTTCTCTTAATTAGGTTTCATCCAGTGGTGTAATCTATGTGATACGCAGGTATACGCCGTATACCCACTAAGAAAGGTCAAGGATTTCTGTATACCCACTTAAAGTGCGAGGATATGTAACAACATCGTTTTGTCACAGAACTTTCACACGTTCATTCGTAAATTCACCCCGTCTGTGTTGCGAAGCACCGACTTTTTGAAAATCACGCCGTGTTTCTGTTGATGACAGTGCTATTGCTCAACTTTTGTGCAGAATTGAATGTGAATCACTAAAGGAGATATGAAACGAAAGCAAACTCAAAACTACACTCTTTAAGCGTTTTCGTAAGCCTGCTGCTGATGCTTCAGCTGCAGCAGATGACACAAATCGCTTGAATGTTTTAATTGGCAAGGCTTAAAAAACGTGCAAATGATTGTTTCATGAGGATGCACCATTGGCCCCATCGGAGCAGTGACCGATCAGTCAACTTGTCCCGAACGTCTTTCACACTGGCCTCTGGACATCAGATAGTCACCTGACCTAGTCACGATCAAATATGTTAGCTTTGCTTGGCAGCATAAAGGAAAAGTATGCAATTATTTGTAAATTTAACTGACTGAAAACGAAAGTAAATGAGGGGAGTTGAAAGATTTCTTATCCTGTGGCTCCCTCTAGTGGACTGAAGTTGTCCTCTAGAGAGGGCATGTTTGCTCAGCCAATGCAAGCCTATGGGAAATATTTGATTTTCGATAATTATTTATATGAAAACAGTAAGTCTCACCAGTTATAAAAGATATAGAAACAAACTACAGATCAGGTCCAAGGTCTCTGATGAGTTTGGTGCCTGTAGCATTAAAGCCCTAGGACAGGGATCCTCAAATCTGGCCCACGAGATCCACTTTCCTGCAGAGTTTAGCCCTAACCCTAATCAAACACACCTGAGTATACTAATCAGTGTCTTCAGGATCATTAGAAAATCACAGGTAGGTGAGTTTGATCAGGGTTGGAGCTAAACTCTGCAGCGCATTGGCCCTCCAGGGCAAGATTTGAGGAACCCTGCCCTAGGAGGATACAGTACAGTTGAAAATTATTGGTCTCAAAGAATAAGTTTAAGTAGTATAACAGTATGTTACCATACTGGGGGGGGATCAGAATATACCCACTACAAAAAAGTGGACTACACCACTGGTTTCATCCAACTATGAGCAAGCTTTTCGAGATTCATCTACCCGTGACGTCAGCACATCGAGTGCTACACTTGATCACGTGGTTGAAGCAGTCAGTATTGTGCAGTCAACTAAATCACCCTCATTCTTAACTTCTTGCTGCATTCAGAGCTTCTGCTTTTAGATGATGCTGTCCAAGATCTTGGTTCAGGTATGCTGAAAGATGAAGTCCATAAGTAAATATTAAAAGTAAAATAAAAACTATTTGTTTTACAGCTGTAATTGTTTTGTTTTTAAAAAATCATAGAACTTTTCAAATGAATCAGTCACCACTTTAAAGTGTATGTAATATTCGTGTACAACTACACAAACTTTATGTAATTCTCTGCATTGCTTTACTTATATTTAATGTTTTATCTAACACCGACAGCTTTAAGACATGTGTGGAACAACAGTAGTTTGTTTTTAAGTTTAACTAATTATGTACTTATGTAACAGTCTTTTTTTTTTTTTTTCACTTTTAATTTTAAATGGGTTTTCAATCTCTTTATATTTTATAACAATCACAGCTTTAAGACATTGTCTAATTTTAACCTCAACTACTTATGCAACTACAATAGTTAAAATTTTTGTAAGTGTCTCTACTTTTCTTCACTTTCTATACAACTGCAATAGTGTTTTTTTTTATGCGAGTTGAATTACTGAAATAAATGAACTTCGCCACGACATTCTAATTTATTGAGATGCACCTGTATCATAATTTTAAGGCTGTATGGTTGTTTATTCACATTAATAACATCAAACTAAAAGGCACTTCATCAATTGCAGTGCAGATTCCTTGTGAATGAGGCTTAAGACTTTATACTTCCTAAAATATTTAGGGTCTTGCATGGATTCTTCCATGCTGTCACTGCCGGAGGACGATGCTTCCCCTGAGGATATCCTGTGTGAAGAATATGCTGAGGACATTCACCGATACTTGCGTGAATGTGAAGTTGGTATATTTAGTTTTTAGAAGGTCTCTCGAGTAGCCCTGTATCTGTAATGCACTGCATCTCTCAGGTTAAATACAGGCCGAAGCCTGGATATATGAGAAAGCAGCCTGACATAACCAGCGGTATGATGATCATCCTTGTTGACTGGCTGGTTGAGGTCGGCGAGGAATACAAGTTGTGCTCAGAGACGCTCTACTTGGCTGTCAATTACTTGGACCGCTTCCTTTCGTGCATGTCTATCCTGAGAGTAAAATTGCAGCTTGTGGGAACAGCTGCCGTACTCCTGGCTGCGTAAGTGGTGATGAGCTATTATCAAGTTTGTTACCTACTGATGTAACGACCTGGTGCGTTGCTGATTAGGTAATACGAGGAGGTGTGTCCTCCGGAAGTGGATGAGTTTGTGTACATCACAGATGACACCTACACAAAGAAACAGCTGGTTCGGATGGAGCAGCACCTGCTCCGAGTGCTGGCTTTTGACCTGACTGCACCCACAGTTCACCAGTTTTTGATGCAGTACACTTTAGAGGAGCATATCTGTGTCAGGACTGTAAACCTTGCTTTGGTGAGTGTTTCATCTTGTGAAACGTCTCCTCCGAATTGGATATCGATTCTTTTCTCTCTCTGCCCCAACAGTATCTTTCAGAGTTGAGCCTGCTTGAGGTGGATTCCTTTGTGCAGTATCTACCTTCCAAGACTGCTGCAGCTGCATTTTGTCTGGCCAATTGCACTCTAAATGATTTTTTTTTATTTTATTTTTTTGGGTGAGTCCAACCTTTTTACTGTAACGTGTCTTATTTGGATGAGCCAATCAAGTCCTTTAATGCTTCCAGAACTATAGACAGGTGTGTAGTTTTGGTATAAACCCCCAAATACTTGTGAGACAAATTGAGCTGTTGGGTGTGAGTTTTTGGCAGCCTGAAAACCTGTATGCCTTCACTGGTTACTCGCTGGTAGTGATCAGCCCGTGTTTGAAGGAACTTCATAAGCTCCATCTAGGGGCTGCAGGTCGCCCCCAACAGGCAATCCAGGAGAAATACAAGCGTTCAAAGTAAGCAGGCATTTGTAATGTGGGTGTTTTGGATTCTACCCTCTTCCTAATGCCTGATCTGGTCTTTCAGATATTGTGGAGTGTCCCTGCTTGAACCTGTGGAGTCTCTGCCTCTCCCTTGATGTTTTGGTGACTTGGCCAACAAATGAACTGCAGCGCTTAAGTCTATTGTAAATATTGAATGATTGCTTTTTAAATGTGGCTTTTAAACTTCTTAATGTGATTTATCATAGGTTGCTTAAGACTATTAAGTAGTCAGCAATATTGTGACTTGTTTCTTTGTAAATCCAACATGCTGTTAGTCTGGAGGCTGTGTTCTCCCATATTGGTATCCCTGTTGAAAAAACCAGCATATGCTGGTTAGGTATGTTTTGACGCTGGGATGCTGGCTTATGCTGGTCCTTTGCTGGCTTATGCTGGTCCTTTGCTGGCTTATGCTGGTCCTTTTGCTGGGTTATGCTGGTCATGTGCGGGAAAAGCACCAGCATAAACCATATTAAACCAGCATCCCAGCGTCAAACCATACCTAACCAGCATATGCTGGTTTTTTCAACAGGGATATGAAATGAGCGAATGGTTTTGTACCACTTTCTTTCCTTTTAGGGTCTCTTTTTCTGGTATACCATGTATTTTACTTATATGCTATGTGCAAAATCATGTACACAACTGAATTTCAACAAACGAAACAAGTTGCATTGCTTCCGTTGTAAAAATCTGTTTCTGCCTAGTACACTAATTTGGTTTTATGGTGCACGACGACCTCTGCCGTTCGCTCTGACTCGCGTCTCATTTTAGGAAAGAGAACTTGTTTGTTGTCAATCCAGTTTATATGTATGGGAACATATTTCGTAACGCATAAACCATGTTAAGTGGCAGCAAACATAAGCGATCGAAACCGCGCAGGTGGTTCATCGCGCACTCTTAGTAAGGGTCATTGCAGTGCATCTTAACACCACACTCTCTATATTCAAGTTTGTCTTTAACTCCGATTTAGGCGCTAAAATCGTTTTGGGTATGAACGGAGACGAACAGAGCCCTATTCGGGTTGACTTTAAGTGCAACTTTTAACATCAGCAGAGCGTCAGTGACCAGAAGCGCTAATATTTTATTTTATTTATTTTTTTATTTTTTTCGTAATCTGGTTGAACCTGCTTGGTGACTATGCTACATAATTTCGTTGAGTGACTTCATGGGAAAAATCTCTTCATTCCTATTTTAAGCGCACGCCGCCAAAACGGCCACCCTTTTTGTACATTTCAAATTTAACTTTTTTCGTTTTAGAAGGGTTATACATTTTGCGTTTCCTGGCACGGTAATGGAGTCATCAGAACCGGCTGAAATCCGCACCATTCGTGAGAACTATGAGAAAGCGCTCCAGTGTCTGAACTCAGGGCTTCAGTATGATGAGGTGGGGAATAAGGACCAAGCGCTTCTTCTGTACAAACTGGGCAGGCGGCATCTTCTCAGAGGGCTAGAGGTGAACACCCACGGTGAGCGCTGCGTCGGACGCTACTGGGACTTCGCGCGACAGACGCAGCTGAGGATGAACGAGACTCTGAGCACCATCACTGATCGTCTAGGGGTGCTGGAGTCCACAGCGAACTCGGGTCAGCGCCTTTATCCGACTGTTCCTGTCCTCCAGGACCCCCATCCAGTAGTTATCACCAGAACACCTCTCTCAGCTTCAGGGGGGGCCTCTGCTCATCCTGCCTCCCCTACGGCGGGCTTCACTGCACCCGCTGAACTTCCACCAGCCTACACTCCACAACCAACTGAAGGGCATCTGTCACTCTCTAATGGAGGCAACGAGCCATTTCAAGCTGCTCCAAACCGGACACCTCCGCGCCAGGCGTTTGCCCCAGTCAATCTCAGAGAGGCTGGCATGGAGATTTTGTTCTTGCCTAGTGGGGTGCAGATGTTCTTCGTTTCTGCTGAGGGTCAAGTCAGCGCCCCTTCTTATCCAGGGTTCCTACGAATAATCATATACAACAGCCAGAGCAATGGTACCGGCTATGCCCCAGCCTACCTACAGGTAAATATTGTGTTTGGATAATATTTTTATATTTATGAATGTGTTGTTGTCGCTGTCTCCTAAATCATTTTTGGTAATTGAAATAAGTTGAAATGAAATATAAATAGGCTATTACACGAAAAACTTAAAGAATTTAAATGAAAATTAGAGATGTTGTCTTGGGTGAAAAGTAAATTGTTAAAGCTGAAGTACTAAAATTACTAAAACTAACACTGAAATAAAAATAAATATTGGAATAAAAAAAAATAATAAAAAAAAGACAAAAGCACACCGAAATTACTAGACCTAAAATGAAAACGAAATAAAACCTTATACATACATACACTATATAGTGCTTCATTTGAATGTGTGTGTGTGTGTGTATATATATATATATATATTATATAAATACTAACTTGTGAAAGATATTAACTTTTTTTTTTAATATCATAAAATGATTTGCATTAATTTATGCTAAAAATGAACTTTATATTTTTACTGCCAAAGGCACAAATATTAAGAATCATCTTAAGTTTTTTTTGGGTGTGTGCGCATGAATTAATTTCATAATAATATTATGAAAGTCTTTGTTTGAAACTTTGGTCATATAGCATTGCATTATATACACCCTTATTTGAGCTATAAACAAACTATTCATCACCTTGACAAGAATTGTATAGATTTACCCTGCACACCAGAGAAGTCTTGTGATGATCACATGAAACTGGGTGTTTTTCTTTTGTTTTTAAAAATAATTACATCTATGTAGGGTTTGGTTGTTGAACATCAGTTCATGGCTGACCGCAAAATAACTGAGATTACTGTCATGCTTTTCATGTTATACAATTACAGGCACTTTCTTGTGCATTATAGAGCAAAGAGAGAAGTAGAAACCTTGTGTTTTTTTTTTTTAATTAAGAGTAGGCTTGGGATTTATTTAGTATGGCTCATTTGATAGGTAGTATTTGTGATGACTTTTAAACTCAGGAAGTTTTTCTTTCAGTTGGTTGTTTGTATCACTCAAATATGACATGGATTAGAACGGTTTCACTTTCAGACGTCAAACAGGCGGTTTCACAGTTCCACCTTTTCTGTCAAACCCACAAAAGCCTGTCCAACCTGACTGTGTGGTGGCTACGACAAAGGCTTTAGGTCTGTTTAGGTGGTGCAGTGCTAGAAACGGTCTGTTACGGGTGACGCCAGGGTTCTTTGTACAGAGTCGGTCTGCATGCTGTTTCAGCAAATAGAAATCTCATTGAACGGCTGAGCGTCGGCTCTGTGCAGTATTGGCTCTGGGGGTTGATTTAGGACACGTGGAGTCCACGTGTTAACATAACTGCTGCATGCATTCCACAGTGGTCTTTTGTCCCACTTTAGCAATCCAGAACAAAGGCTGGCTTTCTGAATAATCACACAGTGCACAAACATATGCAATATAATTGCAGTCTTATTTGACCCCAGTTGTCCCTCATATGCACAATGACATCCAAATACACAACATTAATCTTTATTGCAGGGGTCATCAAACGTTTTGATGCTCAGAACCCCAAAATATAATGATCTCCCGCATATAAATTGCAATAATTGTAAATAAATTGGCCCACTAAAATATGCATGATATTATAAATGTTTTTCTTAAATTCATTATTTGTTTTTTAGATTTTTATTTAGCTAACACTTCTTATTGAATTATAGCCTAAAAGTTTAATAAAATCATTTGAAAATATAAATTAAATTTGCAGCATATTTTATTTCTCTTAACTATGCTTTTAATTATTCATATTAATATTAATAAAGTTTAATGGCGTTCTAATAAAGTTTAATAAATCTCTAATAAAGTTTTAAATCCTAAACGAGCTTGTTAAAATCTATGGCTGTCAATACAATAAAACTGTAATTAATCACATGATCAAATTTTGTAAATGTATTATTCATTATTAAAAAAAAAAACTTTTTAAAGTTGCAAGTAAAACAAATGATTGGAGTGCAATTTACAAGAAAATACTGTTTCAGTGTTTTGTTTTTTTTAACTTCAAAATTTCATGTTTAATTCGTTGTTACTTGCGGTTTCTTTGTAACTGTTTATTTATTAGCAATTTCTGAGTGAATTGTTTTTACGCCAAATTAATTCATTACGGTTTAAAGGCAAGTAAAAATCATGTACAGTAAAAAATTTTGATTAAAATTGTGCTTGCAGGTTTGTGATTGGATCTACCCACTATACCCAGACTCACCAGTCTTTCTTAGCAACAAAGGTGTGTTCACATTTCCCAATACCACCGCAGCAGTGCCGGGGTCCTATGTTGGGGTAGTGCTGTCCTCAGAGCTGCCTGCAGCAGACAGGGATCTGTTCCAGGAACAGCTGGCAGCTCTGGCACAGCTCAGGGTCCAGGTACTCAATCTCAAATTTGATTTTGTCAATGTATGATTAACTGAAATTATAAAATTGACAGTTTTATTGAACTCTGAATTGATGCAATTGGTTTTGTGTAACTCATAAATTTGCTACGTATTTCTCATAACTAAGAGATTTTTTTTAAGGTAGATGAAGAACAAGGTGGCGCTGCAGGAACAGACATTAACCTGAGTGGGAAGGTTCCTCCTTCAGAAACATCTCTAACCCAAACACCAGGAGGGGAGGAAAAAACTGTTCCTGTGTGGAGCGAAAAAATGTCACAGAACATTCTAGCAGGTCTGAACTTTAAGATTAAAGTAAAGCAACCTGAAATTTTGATAGGTATCTCATTGGATAGCTAGTGTTTTTGTTTCTTCTATTGAAGTAGAAGTTAAGAAGACATGCACTCTTAAAAATAAAGATTGGCATCTATGGTTCCATGAAGATCCATGGAATCTTTCCACTGAACAAAAAGTTCTTAAAAAATTAACATTCTTCTAGGGAAACATTTTTTCTTTTAAGAACTGATCACTGAGAGGTTCTTTGGGGAACCAAAAATGGTTCTTCTATGGCATAATTGTGAAAAACCCTCTTTGGAACCTTTATTTAAGAGGGAACTGAACGCCTTATTGGTGCATTTTATAATTAGCCACTAGAGGCCACTCTAATACACTGTAAGCGAAAACAAGTGCTAAAGGTATTGTGATATTTCCACTGTGGTTATTCAGGGACTTCCTGGCTGAGTCGGGGGCTTGTGCGAGGAGCTGAAGCTACCGGTAAAGCCATCCAGAGAGGAGCATCTAAGCTACGAGAAAACATCACTCCAGAGGAGACCCCAGCAGAGGTCAGCCCCAAGGTCACCAAAGGCCTAAATGCAGCTAAGCAGGCCACTGGGGGTGCTGTGAAAGTCAGCCAGTTTCTAGGTAAAACAATGGTGTAATTAGATTTATCATATACTGAAATATTTATAGCTTTTCTATATCCTGTTTTGCAACATGTATAATACGTTTTGTTATATTCACCAGTGGATGGTGTTGCTGCTGTAGCTGATAGAGTTGGGAAAGAACTTGCTCCACACGTAAAAAAGCACGGTAGCAAACTCATTCCAGAATCCCTCAAGAAAAGTAAAGACAACTGCTCCAACATGGATGGAGCCAAGCTAGTGGCAGGAAGCAGCTTACAAGGTAAACAAATAAATCATTCAAATGTTCTGAAAGGCTTGTGCCATTTTACTTTTGTCCTGCTAAATTAAGTGAAGTATATCAAACTTTAAGATATTCATACTCCTTTATAACTTTACAAAAGGTATTTTAGTTCATGTTTAGATGCAAAATGTGTTCTATAGGTTTGTCGAATCTCTGGTCAAGTCTGGAAACAGCAGCAAAGACCATTGGCAAAAGTATAACTTCAGAGACGGTGACTACTGTGAGGCACAAGTAGGTGTTTTTTATTTATTGTTTTTCAGGATTCACTGATTCACAGTTTCTCTTCTGCTTTCCTTTTTATTCTTTTTCCCACCCAAGAGTCGGATACTGCTATTTTTATTTTTTTGGCTATATACTAGGGGTGTAACGGTACATGTATTTGTCACGGTTTGGTTCATGCAGTCAGACGATGAATACAGTCAGTCATAGGCGATCAATCCAGAAGGGGGCGCTTGCAGTAATGCAATAATATACATGTTATTTAAAATTTTAGACCATGTTTCCTGATTTAGGAAGGTTTAGGGGTGGGGTTAAGGGGATAATTTTGAATGCGTTATTGAGAAACACCCTGCAGTTTGAAAATGCCCACAAATTCAGAAACGCCCACTTTTGCTCTGCAGAGACCTCAATCTCAGTTCAGACGCCACGCAAGAGTTCGAAGAACCGCCTGCTTGTTTTAAATCAGCAGTGTGGGAAAGTTTGGGGTTCTAGAGATGCACTGGTCGACCAGCTGATCTCTATTCCAGAATTGCACACAAACTGCATTGCCATCATTTCCCAAAATGTAATTTGTGTGGAATTTTTATGAGGTCTGTAAAGCGGAGAAAGTACTGTACCAGGCAGATCAAGCTCACCGTTCGCAATGCTTGAAATACAGGAAGACAAATATGTGGGGGTTTATATGAATGTATCTTTTAGAGGAACTGACTGTCTCCAGAAATGCTTCAATGGCATTTTCTTTTCCTCTTACCTCCATATAATGCCCAAGGAAACACTATCACTGCTGTTTCATAAGCGCCACCTGCTGTCATTTTAATTCTGTCCGTCAGCTGTTTTTGTTTTGTGCAGGTGTCTTATGTAGCATAATTTCACAAATCAAAAGTTCTGTTTTTGCTTTAAATCTTGAAATTATACAATCTAATTAAAATCAAAAACAACTGCTCATGCTACATGTAGCTTTACTGTCTGTTCAAAATAAATTAAAAAAATACATTTCCTGTTGTACCGAACTCGTATCGAACCGTGACCCCAAAACCGAGGTACGTACCGAACCGTGACTTGTGTTACACCCCTACTATATACCTATCCAAACTTCAATGCTTTGGGAAATGGATTAATTTACTCTTTCCTGTTGCTTTTTCAGATTTAGGGGTCTAGGAAGCCTCTTGGACCCCCCTAGCAGCATATAAATGGTGGCGGGTAAAAACACACTGCATTTTCTCTGACTAATGTCTCTGCCAAATTCGAACCTACCCACAGTGCCTTATTTACTGACCATTACTGACCATTCAGTGGTTGCTGAGAAGGTGCTTATTTTTATTAACAGTCCCGTCAAGAGTGTTTTGTGAATTAAAACTGAGGTGAATGCAACATTTTGTCTGCTTACTGTGTTCTGTTCATTTTAAGATGTTTCACATTATCTCAAAAATCCTTTAGAATCAATAGTCAACAACATAACATGAACTTCTGTCAGGTCATTTAGCTCAGAATATCTCCATGTTTGTGATCAGGTATGGAGACGAGGCAGGACAAGCTGCAGACACTGCAGTCCATTCTGCTGTCAACGTAGGTATCACAGCATTTAATGTGGACAACCTGGGCGTCAAGGGTATACTGAAGACCACAGGCAAGCACACTGCAAAAGCAATGGTGAATGACGGTTCAGGAAGAGAAGGAACTGAGAAGAAAGAAAAGCCCTCTAATAAAGGGCAGGATGAGAAAATACAATGAAATATTAGCTGTCTTGAACTACCTTTTTATCATGTACAATCTTGTAGCACAAAAGGCCTATGAGCAATATTTACAGAAAGATGCACTTAGACAAGTACTGTTTTAGTGAAATGTTCTACCCCTGTTACTCTTAAAGATGTTTTTTATTTTCTTAAAGATATTCAGAGGGTTATTTTTATAGAAGGAAACAACAGGTTATTTGATTTGATTTTACCTTGTTCTAATGTTTATTTCGGAAGTATCATTGACTTAGATTTTGCATTCTGCCCTATTCAGATGCACTACACATGAACTTAGATGAAAACTAAAAATTAATAATACCACTGTACCCTATTACTGTTTTTTGACATTCTAAGGCTTATGTAAATCTTCAGTAGCCATAAACTGAAAAACCATAGTAACACCGTGGTACTATTTATACATCTGCCATGGTTGTAATAAAAATTAGATTCTTGCATACCTTCTCCTAAACATGATTTTATATACATTTGTAAAATCATTGTAAACCAAGGTAAAGGCCCGTTCAAGATATCATTTCTCTGTGTCTTTACCGTTATAGCTGTGGTGTGGATTGTGTTATTCTTTAATATTGAGAAGGATTTTATAACTATATCTTTATTGTTATCTTTATAGTTATCGTCCTTGGTGTGATCAGGTCTTAAGGGTGTATGAAAAGGTAGCAGCACAATAGGACCCGACACAATCACATCATCAATGTTGTGGTTGTTCGTTGCCATGGATACAGCCAGGGCCGTCCTCAGCTGACGCGGGGCCCGGTGCGAGGTAGGGAGCAAGGGGGGAGGGGGGTGCAACGCACCAGTTGTACCCCACTAAGGGCGGCCCTGGATACAGCGCAACAATCATAAGACACAGATGAAATTGAAACCTGTTCATTACTCAGACTTAAGATGGGAGGAACTGATCTCAGAAACTGAGTTATCACAACTGCAAGCAGAAATCGAGCAAGAGAGAGAGGTCAAGTAAGCGATGGCTTGACTCCTGTCATGAATAGCAGCCATTGCAGTTGCACGTTGGTTAGACTTATTTAGCAAATTTGTGAATCGTTTAAAGGGAGATGTTACAGGACTCCGTGTCTGACCTGAGGAGCACACTGGCAGATTTGGAGAAGACACTTCACAGTGTAGATGGAGAAGGTCTGTAAATGATCGAATGCAAGAAACATCCTTTCTCCCCCAAACTTTCTTTTTTGTTGTTGCTATAGTATAGTATCGCTTCTTATCATAATATAACCACAGCCTTTATATTTTGTAATTTATGGTGTTTTTACGCCTCCTTTATAGTGTGTTGTTGCAATCAAGTCTGTAATGATACAAAGAAACACTTGGGGGCACCTGCTAGAAAAATAACAGGACAAATTCAGTTGAAATGCTTTATGTAGTGAAAAAAGTATCATCCGCCCAACATTATGGTCACAGTACATATTCAAAATTTCACATACTTCATTCATGGGTTTCTCTGCTGCCTCTGTCTGTCTCTTCATCAGCCACTTCATCACATCTGTCATTTGATGGTTCTTCTTCACATCAGTCCTGATCAAATGAATGATCAAGGGTCTTATGCTGATACAGAATGAAATATGAAGCAGGCACAGGCAAGCCATTTTTATACTTTGGAGCTGTGAGGGAATGAGCCATGCTGTTATTTTGATGTATTGTGTACACACTACACTGTAACTTTTGTCTTACTCTTCAGATCGACTGGCGTCTATTCGCTCATATGATGAAATGTCAGAGGTAAGCATTTCAGCTAAAAAAAAAAAAAATGCAACCAACTTCCAAATCTTAATAAAATTGTAATTATAAATTTTAATTTAAAACTTAATTATATAAATGATATAATTAGATCAACAAATTATATAAAATATATTTACATACCCTAAATATAAACATAAATAAAAAATTATTATTTTAAATAATTATTCATTCTAAAATTCTAAATGTCACAGACGTGCACAGTATGTGGCATTCAAAAACAGGGTTTAAAAAAATATACCTCACGCCCTCTGTCTGTGCAACATAGAAGTGACGCTTTAATTTATGCTATTCATGCATACACATTTAATTTTCAGCGGCTATTGTTGCATGGTGCGATTGTTTCTCATTACAGCCTGGCAAAGCTGAATATGGTTTTCTGCCAAAGACAAGATTAAAATCAATCTGCTGAGACAGCCTGAAAAAAAAAAGTTAATCAGTGAGAAGTAATCTGTAAATGAGGGAAGAGAAGCAAGAAAGACTTGGGTGAGTCATGCCACAGGGATGGGATGATAATTAGAATATTTAAAGAGTGAAAATGTTTGGGGTCACTCATGACCCCAAGCAAATATTCTTCATTTTATCCCTATCATATAATCATGTACAGTACATAAGAACATTCTTCATACCTTGTCTTAAAAGAATAGTTCACTCCAAAATGAAAATTTACTCAACCTCAGGCCATCCAAGATGTAGATGAATTTCTTCATCTGAACAGATTTGGAGAAATTCAGCATTACATCGCTTACGATGTATGGATCCTCTGCAGTGAATGCGTGCCATCAGAATGAGAGTCTAAACAGTTTATATAAATACATCACAATAATCCATATAATCCACAAGATTTCAGTCCACGTTGATGTCTTGTGAAGTGAAAAGCAGCTTGTTTGTATGAAACAAATTCATCAAGATATTTTTAACATCAAACAATTAATTATGGATTATTGTGATGTTTTTATCAGCTGTTTGGACTCATTCTAACGGCATCCATTCACTGCAGAGGATCCATTGGTGAACAAGTGATATAATGCTAAATATCCCCAAATCTTCTCTGATAAAGAAACAAACTCACCTACATCTTGAATGGCCTGAGGGGGAATAAACTTTGAGCAAATTTACAGTTTTGAGTGAACTATTCCTCCATTTGTTCAGATAAATATTTTTTTATTCAGGATGCTCTCAGACAGAGGCTGAAATTGTTGTCTACTGAGAAGAGTGGGCTTCAATCCCAAAATTTGGATTTCCAAATGAGAATTGTGCAGGAAGGATAGATGAAGTCCTACAACATCTTCTCTTCTCTAAGAAAACTTCTCTTTAGTCAAGATATCATGTATCCTGTTGTACGAAATCTCCAGCTATTAACTGTAACATAAATGACATTAACATGAGGGGGTGAATGAGTTTAGGTCTGGGCTGCTGAATTCCCCTAGAGGTATAACAACAATTATCTCACGATTATGCTGACATGAGAGTCCTAATTGCAGGAATAAGGAAAGATTACATTTTGTAGTTACTTGGTCATACATGAAAAAGACAGAAAAAAGAGACATACAGTAATTGTCTTAATTATGCATTCTATTCCTAATAGATTTACCAGAAAGTCTATGAAGAGAGGCGGGCATATCATGCAGAGATTGCAAAGGCGAGCAAGTCATTTAAAACAAATTTTCCAGTTTGTTCTTTCAGTTACATGTATTCACTTGACAGATGCTTTTATCCAAAGCGTTACAGTGTAGGTTTTATCATTATGTGTGCTCCATGAGAATCAAACCCATCACTGTGGTGTTGATAGCACCATGCAGTTCAGCTATTTGACTAAAGATATGATCTAAAATGTTGCGTTTGAACAATGATGATGTGTCACCATAGCTGTCCTCAACGCTGGATAAATGAGCAGAAAGCAGCAGATGGTTCAAGCCCGGAGGACAGCACTGGGTCCAGACAAAACTTAAATGTGAAAATGCACTGAACATCATCAAATGACACCACTTTGGTTCATAGAAAACAATCCCAGGTCTTATTTTTTTCTTGAAACATTTTTTAAGCAACTTGGAAAAAAAACATGCAGGGTTGAGCATTCATTAATCACAAGTAAATCCACATTGTGACCAGAATGCAATTGTCTCATGCATCATGTATACTTACTCATTTCACTGTTATACTTAAAACCATCAAGACCAATCCTTTTTAATCTCACTAGATTAAGAATGAGCAATAATTTAAAGGGATAGTTCACCCACAAATGATTTATTCTGTTATCATTCACTCACCCTCATGTCTTTTCAAACCTTTGCTAATTTATTTTTCCTTCTTAACAGCAGTGGATCTTGGTTCTTGGTGAACTATCCCTTTAATATTCAGTTATTCAGGTATAATTGTCCTATTTATAAAAATACAATTAGCATTAAAATGAAAAAGTGATTTGGATGGATGGTCTGTCTTTGGTTGCAGTAACTTTTAAATACTTTGTTAAAATGTTGGATGTCCTAAATCATCTTTTTTTCTGTTTAAAGCAGAGGCCAGGAGAGTATGAAGCAACATTCAAATATGATGAAGGCGTCTGTCAAAAAAGCACCAGCAAGGAGTCGACTAAAACATTATTGCAGTTAAGGGATTTTCAACAGGGGTCCACCAATTATTGTTTTATAAAGTGTCCATTTTGTACCCCTTTTTTTTAAAGTATTATTTTGATTACATAGACTTAACTTGATAGGAGCCACTTTGAACTTCAATGATAGTCACTGAATATTTTTAAATAAGTTAAAAAAAAAAAAAAAAAACCCTTGACTTATTTCAGTGGGTTTTCTCATCTTATTTAATTTCACAGTAATTTCTTTAATTAAATATATTGTCATATCAGATGTTAGTTCTGTTATGTCATTGCATGCTAGTATGACGAGTCAAGGTTAAGAAGATGTGTTTTATATAATTATGTAATTTTAGAATACACCTACATAATTATATTTAAGGAACTAATTGATGTCGTTAATGTTATTTAATGATCAAAGAGAGTTTGAGCATGTATACAAACATATTGCTCGCTCTGAGTCGTGAGGGAGCTTCGAGAAAGACTTTGTGGAGCAGCTCACGGAGAGGGGCGGTGTGTGTGTGTGTGGTCTGCGGTGCGGGGCTGAATCTCAATGAGAAAGCGGCCAATGTAAATCACTGCACGACACGGAAGAGAGAGAGAGAGAGAGAGAGAACAGCAGCTGCCGACCGACAGCCAGCCTCCTCTGCGGGACAACAAAGGAGGTGCCGGGCTCACATCACGACTCCTGTCAGCACAACTCAACATCTGAATCGTGACTATTGAGAAGAAATCTTGAATATTCACTAAATCGTCACCTTTAGGCAAGTAGAAAGGTCTTTTTCTTTTCTGTATGTAAAAATAAAACAAACCGAAAGCTCGCAAATATTTGGACCATGTCTTTGAATATTGTTTTGCTCATTCTAATTCATTTTGATAGTTCTGCTTATCAGTTATGCAATTATGGTCAGCGACGTGACGTTCATTTTTGTCCGGATCAAAGTTATTCGAAAATACACTATGAAATTCAACTGAAACAAGTTTTCATTTTAAGGATCAAAGTAATTTTCCTATATGTTTGCGCGACGTATAGTCAAACTATCATTGTTGGGAAAAACGTAGCAATTGGGCATAATCTTTTATTAGTATTTCTTTTAAAATAGGTAAGTATTTGTGTCAATGTCACTCAGTTTTTTGTGTGTGTCTGTATATGTTTTTAAATATTCACATTTAAATATTCACAATATTCGCTTTTATGAAAGGGCTTGTGTTACAAGTCGAAAACCCCCTCTTGGTATTACTAACAATGAATTTGTTTCAAATAAAAAGTAAATCCTTGAGAAATGTTTTAAAACTTTTTTGTTTTGAAAACGTACTTTTTACTTTACAGTTAAACCACTTTGAGAGTTTTTAACCTAAAATAGTTATACAAATTATATAATGTAGGCTAGCCTATGAAAGCAATATGAATAGGCTACAAAAACTCATGGCATTTAACATCCAGATTTTTAACATCCTTATTGGTCATTTATCCTGAAATCAAGAAATAACCATTGGTCAACGTATTAATGTATACGCTACACCATAATAGACTTTTAAGCACATTTTCAAATGTCACACGTTAGTGTTTGCCATGTCAAAGTGACACTGTCAACAACAGGCTGACAGTCGCAGGCTTTAATTTGCTCTAAGAAACATACAAGCTTTAAAAGGTTATTTTCAGACCAGACATCAATTGACACCCATGACATAGGGTTGAAAGAGCACGCAAAGGATTAAACGAACTCGGTTAGTTTGGTAACTTCTCTTTTCCATATTGAATTTTTACGATTTAGACCTAATTTAACTGGACGACATGGAGGAACACTTTGATGAGAGAAATAAAGTGCAACGCAACAGCCAAAACGCAGGACGGGCGAACGGGCTGCTCAGTCCCACTCAGAGCGCCCACTGCAGCCTGTACCGGACGCGCACCCTGAAAGCTCTGAGCTCGGAGAAGAAGGCGAAGAAAGTGCGCTTTTACCGCAATGGTGACAGGTACTTCAACGGCATAGTGTACGCCATCTCATCGGACCGGATAAGAACCTTTGACGCTTTGCTGGCCGACCTGACCCGAACCCTCTCTGACAACGTCAACCTGCCCCAAGGGGTCCGAATCATCTACACAATCGATGGTTCCAAAAAAATCACCAGTGTAGATCAGCTGATGGAAGGTAAGAAGTTGTCTAAAGCCGCCTTTCGGGGTGGGTTTAGGTAGGTAGCCACGCCCATTTGGAGCTGCCCCGCCCTCTTCGAGCTGGCTTCGGGCTACAGTAAAAATCTAGAAATCGCGGCTAAAATGTGTAGGCGATATAAGCACACGTTTACGTTTTTGTGTTTCAATTGTACTGCTTTTTAAATTATTTTTCTATGTAGTCCACACATGCTAGCTAGGCGGACATAATTTTACCGCACAGCATCTCACAGCTTTTTCAGTGTCTTGCGCAGGAACATTGTGTTTTTATGCTGCAAAATTTAAAGCAGTTCAACGTTTAAAAAACGCGTCTCAAAGCGATCTCATGAGAAAACAGGACTATTTTATGAGATGCCGATTTCGTATGAATTCGATACAAAAACGTAAAGTAGGCCTACCGTTCAAAAGTTTTAGATCGGTAAGATTTAAAAAAAAAAAAAAAAGTTTTTCAAAGAAGTCTCTTCGGCTCACCAAAGCTGCATTTATTTTATCCAAAATACAGCAAAAACAGTAATACTGTGTAATATTGCAACAATGCATTGTGTGAACGGCTGTTTAGCCTAATTATGATTTCATTTTAATAGCATATTGTTTTATGAGAGACACTAAAAATGCTGAAAAGTTTCCATATCTTGGTGCCTTGAATGCATTTGGATTCTCAAAGTCAGAGCAGTAGATGTGACGGCAAGGATACAAAATTAGGGCACTCAATGATGAGCATTTAAGTCTGCATGGCTTTACCATAAATCAATGCATTTTAAGAGATGACAGCTCAATCGACAGTGCCTCAACACTCAATGATGAGCATTTAAGTCTGCATGGCTTTACCATAAATCAATGCATTTTAACAGAGATGACAGCTCAATCGACAGTGCCTCAGGTCTTTAGCCTAAAAATTAAACTCATGCTCTCGTAATCTTCATAGAAAATTAGTAAAATATCACTCGATGTATCTTGTGACTATGTTCTTTCAATTATTTTAGGTGAGAGTTATGTGTGTGGCTCCACCGAAGCCTTTAAAAAACTCGACTACTCCAATAACGTCAACCCTAACTGGTCTGTGAATGTGAGGGCCTTGGGCTCCAGCAAGTGCCCCACGTCTCTAGCCAGCTCAAAATCAGAACCGCAGTCCAAAGAGGGCAAAGACTTCATCAGACCCAAGCTGGTCACCATCATCCGCAGTGGGGTGAAGCCGCGGAAGGCAGTTCGCATCCTGCTCAACAAGAAGACGGCCCACTCCTTTGAGCAAGTTCTGACTGACATTACAGATGCTATAAAGCTCGATTCTGGCGTTGTCAAGAGGATCTACACCCTTGAGGGAAAGCAGGTAAGATTGCCTGTTTATTAATGGAAATCTTGATATTGCTGCAGTAATTTAGTCAATTTCAGAGTCTGAAAGGAGAATCTGTTTTGTGTTGTATCATGATTGTTATGTAAAGTTGATTCATTCATGTGATTTTACCTCAGACAACTAATGAATTTCATAATAGTTGTTGTTATGCAAGCTCACCCTTTGAACTGGCACGGAAAACTTGAAAGCCTACTGAGATTGCACATTGGGAGTCCCAGATAATTGACTGGTAGTGAAATAGAAATGTTAGAAATGATTAATTCATCAACAGCTGAGTTCCCTCTTCCTTTGTTATTGTAATCAGTTGACTCAAATACTGTATAGACCTAAAAGTGTTTTGAATTGTTCTTCTCTTAGAACCTCAAAAAATATGCTAGAAATAGGGAGCTCAGCATCCAAACAATGTGGCTCTTGTTTTTTAACTTCTGAAATGAATTCATCCCACAAGCCTTGAATTATAAATAATGAAGTCTCATTATTTCAAATGCTACAGCAGAAATCTCCCCTAACCTGCAGCCAGATTTATGGCAGATCTAGTCTAGTTTATGAATGGGAATCTGTGTCTTTGCCCACGCACACTCAACATGAGAGAACCGGTGGCTCAGAGCATACAAAAATAACTCGGGTTTCTGCTCTCATTTAAATTCCTCCCATCTTTTCGTGCCGCTCTCAAACAGCTGTGCTACCCCACACATGCAGAATGACAGAAGGGCACACGCGTGCATGACGTGCTTAGATGCACGTGAATGTATACACAAAATTCTAAATATTTGATCATACACATTGTAAATAACCTCCACATCCTCCTCTACTGTACAGTGCAGTTCAAAAGTTCACTTGTGAAAGCTCCCCCCCCCTCTCCCCCTAAATTGATGTACTTAGCTAATTATATTATCAGGATAAAAATTTGAGTGAAAAATTGAATTAAAAATGATATTTATTTACATTTGTTTTATATTTGTATTTGATTTTTCCCCCTTTTGCAGTAAAAAAGGCAGCACTCAAGCTACATGAACTTCTACAGATTTGAGAATGATCCAAAGAACATCATGTGCTTCAATGGAAGGAAATTCGACCTTTTGTTACAAAGTCACTAATGTCGCAAATTTGCTTATTTGATTAGTAACTTAAAAATAGTGTAGAATCTTAAATATTTCTAATTAATTTTACGTCATAAATTTTTTGTTTACATTTAAAAAAAAAAAAAAAATCCTAAAATGCTCTGTTTATTTCAAGGTTTTATTCTGAATCAGGGTTATTTTAGTATTTCATTGAGATACTATTATACTTTTTATTAATATTTTGAATTATGTTTGAGTTTTCTGTTTCCATTCTAATTTTAAAGTTTTTTTTTTTTTTTTTTTTTTTTTTTTTTTCACTTTATTTTAGTACATAAACTAGCAACTAGCTAAAATATAAATGTTTTTTTTTCTTCCAGATTTTATTTTATTTCAGTTTATTCTATTTCAAGTAACAAATACATTTTTTGGTTTTAGTTAACTATAATAACCATGTTTTGAATCCCAGAATTTTCATTGTGGACTTTTGAATGTCACTGTACATACTTGTCTTTCAATGTGTTCTCAGCCAGGTAAAATGTGCAAATAAGCAGACGCCATTTGGCTGAAATTCATTAAACTCTAATTAATCTGTGCACAGATCTGTTACTTCTCTCCATTGATCTCTGTGCTGGTGGCTCTGCCAGTGTTTCAGATCTTTAGACTTTTCTATGTGAAAAGCCCTCTAAATCACCTTGAATGTGCACTTCATATCATGTACAGTCATGCATAAGACTTACTGCTTTTTTAGAGTAGCTGTACTGAGCAACAAATATGTATTTTGAATGAAATGTGATTCATAAAAGCCTTCCTCCCACTGTGTGGGTCTGATATCAGAGGTTACACAGTAAGGCATAAAAGCCCTGTTCTACATCCAGATAAAGTAAGAGCATTATGGGTAGCGCTAATTTTAGAACAGGGATTGATTGGGCCTGAGGGAGCTGTCTAATAAACAAGCCTGGCCAGACAGAGTTACAGCACATGATTTTGTCCTGATACAATTATGAACAAAAGCAACAGAAACCAGGAAGGAGAGACACAGAGAGAAAATAAAAGGAGATAATAGAAGAATCTATGTGGGTTAGAGAAAAAAAGATGAACACATTGCTGAAATGAAATGGGAGGTGGAGAAGTTCAGGTACACAATTAACAAAGCAATAAAAGTACATCTTCCTGTTTATTGTCCAGAATACAGGATCCAGGTGTGGAAGCAGCTTATGCCAATATTATTGTTTCTGTGCTTGTTTGAGGTATTACAAAAATAAATCTGACTGTAGGTGATTAATGGGATTTCTAAAGCAATCGTTAGTTAAGTTTGGTGTTGTTGAGTCATGAGGTAACTCATTATCTTTTACATAACATGATCGTCTTTTTGTATTATGTCATTACAGCCATTTTTCACTAGGCTTGTATTGTTTTTGCAAAGTGCAAAAAATTACTTAAGAAAGTCCATGTAAATTCAATTTTATCTGCTGAGTGAGAGTTTAGGAAGAGAGTTGAGATCGCATATTATTCAATAGACCAAAAGTTTTCGCATTTTTCTGCTGCGTTAATGTATGTAAATGAACCTGTCTGTGCCTTATGAAAGAAAAATATGGATTTCTCCTTTCAGTCAGTGAATAAAATTACAGTTTATCTCCTGCCTTGGTTGAGTCTAATGTAAAATGTGATTCAAACAGAGACTGCTTATTGCGTATTGCACATTGTATGGCATATTTCACAGAAAGCAGAATCTGTTCGAGAAAGAGCTAATTATAAATGCAAAGCACTTTGGAGATGGATTGCAATCTGATTACTCACATGGGAGTATGAACGTGATTTTCCCAAGTGTAAATGTATGTGTTTCTTTAAGCTACAGATCCTGTCAGTTACTTGAGTGTCGTATGGCTTGGTAGAGATGTGTGTTCCTTCTGTTTATATGAGGCTGATTTCATATCAGATCAAATGCCAGTTGTTTTTGGTGCAAAAACCTGTGTATTTCCCCCTCCGAACCATATGGTTCTTGCAGAGTTTGGAAGTATCGAAAAAGCCATAAGCCGACAACAGGCCTTGATGTCTTCAGCGATGGAATCATTGTAACGGAACCAGCATCTGCCTCTAGCTCTGATGTCTGTAGCACCTGTCGTGATTGTAAAAATAGACGTCAGATGCTAGAATGCATGTGGCCAATGTCTGTGTGGAAATGAAATGTGAATGAATTGAAAAGCTCATGATCACGAGAGAGATCTGGGTTTTTGGGTCTTTGCGTGAGTCTCATGGCACCTTTCTGATAACCTGTATAATGAGGTCAGAGACAGTAGATCGAGGCCTTATACCAACTTCCTACATATCGTGAGACTTTTTTCTGGAGTGTTACTGTAGGGTGTGAAATATGGATTGTGTAAGATTTTATGGTGTAAAAAACATTGTGATGCTGTACTAAAATAGAACAAAAACGACGCGTCTCCTATTCCTTCCACTATAGAAAAGTGAAGCCAAAGCATCTCAGTATGGCCGCTGCCATCTTGAGTAAATGACGTCATTTGGAGCCAGAGTCTGCGCAGTAGAGATTCGTTTGGAGCCAGAGTCTGCGCAGTAGAGATTCGTTTGGAGCCAGAGTCTGCACAGTAGTGACGTGAGGTGGAGCCGCGGTATCAAACTCCCGTCCAAACTCCCGCAGACCCAATCAACCATAACGACACGCCCCATTTTTATAGCATCAAATTACTAGCTAAAATCAACCTTATCACAAAAACGAAGAATTGAACATATATCAGCGTGATAACAACTACCTTACGCCGCCACACGCTCATGTCATGATACTGTCGTGAATGCGCGACGCAAAGTGACGCAGTAGAGACGAAAATGTGGAATAAAGTCGTTATTTTTGTTTTCTTTGCGCAAAAATGTATTCTCGTAGCTTCGTAACTTTACAGTTGAACCACTGATGTCACACAGACTACTTTGTCGATCATCTTGGTACTTTTCTGGACCTTGAACGTGGTAGTTACCTTGCTGTCTATGGGAGGGTCAGAGAGCCCTCATATTTCATCAAAAATATCTTAAATTGTGTACTGAATATGAACTAAGGTCTTATGGGTTTGGAACAACACGAGGGTGAGTAATTAATGACAGAATTTTCATTTTTGGGTGAACTAACCCTTTAATAGACTTTTCACCCATTTCCTCCATGTCTGCAGTTATCTTTCACTAGTTGCGTTCTCTTGTTTCCCAAAGTCATCTTGAATGTTGAATTTTCAATACAACTGAAATATTTGAGAGAACATCACATAAGCTAACATAATAAATTGATGTTGATTTTCCTAAAATGTGTTTTTTTTTTTTACTCACCATTATAGTGATTAGCGTTCCCTTTGGTTGGGCACTTGGAACTTTGTTTGTTACTTTAATTTTCTTTCTGTTAATGCAGCAATACATCATGAAGTCAAAGTTATTTGATTTCAAGGGAAGAAAAGTAATACATATGTTGCTTTTAGAAGGTGATCAATTTTCTAAGTAAAGCATTAGTGTGTTTTTTTGTGTGTATTTATGTATAAACTTTTTCAAATTTCATTTTTCATAAATGCTTTGAGAAGCTCTTAATCCCCCCCCCCCAACAGTTTCTATGACGATGTGATCCAGTTGCTTAGTAACGGCCTGAGCCTTTGTGACATCACTGTGGGCAGTAGTGTGTGAAGGAGTGTGTGGGGAGTTTAGTCTGAGGGAGAGGTAGACGTATGATAAGTGGTTTAGGCCGTGGACATGGCTCTCTTGTTCTTATCCGTTAAGCCCATATTTACACACACAGACACACACTTACACAAAAGACTTAAAGCTACACAAACAGCCTTCTAATAGTTAACACACAAAGGACACACACACACACACACACACACACATAAATAACCAGACAGACGTGTCCTGCATACTTCAACTGATTCTTAATGACCTCTGGCATATGCATTGGGCCGAGAAAGAGACATAGCAGGCGTGTAATCGGCAATCACTCATGTGTTTGCTCTTCCTGGAGTTTGTCGTATGGACATAACTGATTTTCTGCCCCATTGCATATGCACACCCTGCTTAATTAGCCATGTCTTTCAGTCTCTAACAGCCTTCCATTGTCTGGAGGGCCATTTACCCCCTTTTGAGCTCTCCTCACCTCTCGTTGCCCTCCTGTCCAATGAAATGGCCAGCATTCTGCCTTTGGCATATGGTCTTGCTCTCCCCAGATATTGTAGTCAGCAGAATTTCTTTGTTTCCTGGTGAGTTAAATCCATATTAAAATCCAAATCTGGATTACCAATTTAAACTAAGATTGAAGCTTAATCTGGGTTTCAGTAATGTTCTTATGTATTTCATTTAGTGAAAAATAGGGAGGCAAATTGCACCACTTTTGTACATGGTGCTAAAAGTGCTGCAATAGTGCTGTGCTGTATTAAATTAGGGGAATTTATTTATGTCTCGTAAGAACCCTTACCTGTAAATACAACACTACTATGATTGTTGTTGTTTTTTTACTCTAAATGACTGTTTTTTTTATACTCTAGATGACTGTTTTGCTTTGTTGTAGTTTTATTCTAGAAGATGACAGTTTTGTTTTTTTGTTTCTTTTGTTTTACTCTAGATGAATTTTTTTTATTCTAGATGACTGTTTTGTTTTAGTTTTACTCTAGATGACGATGTTCTTTCATTTGTTTTATTCTAGATGACTGTTTTTTATTTTTTTTTACTCTAGATGACTTTGTTTTGTTTTACTCTACATGATTGTTTTGTTTTCATTTAGTTTGCATTTAATAAAAAATTAAATGATGCTGCTAAAAAGAACATTATTTTGTGTATTTGGTGTAATGAAATGTGTTTATGCGGTTTAAAGTTAAAAAAACACATTATTTTCCACATACTGTACATTATTGTTTCTCCTCTATGCCCCGCCTTTTTAATATTGATACCAAGAAAGAAACATTTAGAATATATTAAACCAGACATACATTCATACACCTGAATATCAGAGTTTAGGGCTTAACTAATACAAATAACAAATGTATAGTCTGTGGCCAGGACTGTAATTTATATGCAAATGTCAAAGGCTAAAGGGGGTCTCTTAAGCCACAAACCCCAAAGACCATCCATGATTTTACGCAGACGCTACAGGTAGGTGTGGCTGACTCTTAACTTTTATAAAGAATATCTCTTTGGATTTGAGACTTTAGTCTTTACAGATCTTCTTTATGCACCAAGAGCTTGTAACACTCCAAAGAGAAAGGAAAAATTTAAATCGCATCATATGACCCCTTTAAGGGGCAAATTACACCACTTTAGTACATGGCGCTTGTCAGGATCATGGACTGTCTGTGTCATGTTTTGCCCCTGTTTCTGTTCCCTTATTTGATCATGTTCCTGTCCTCGTTTTGTTTATTAGTTTGACCTTGCACCTGTGTTTCCCCAATCCTCCCCTGTATTTAAGTCCCAGTCTGTGCAGTCTGTCTCTGTCGGGTCTACTCATTGTGTACGTGTGTTTGCTCCAGCGCCCTTTGTGTGGATTTACCCTGTGTTCCTTGGATTAAAGACTTTTGATTTTACTCCTCGTTTCCCTCGTACTCCTTCCAACAGAGTACCGTGACAGAAGACCCGACCAAAGACAGTAACCTCTGTGTGTTTCCCCTCCGTTTGTTTTCCGTTTTTCCTCAGTGTTTTCTTTTGTTCCCGTTGTTTCCATGGATCCCCTCCTTCTGGAGCAGGGGGAGAGATCTCTCGAGGACCATACAAGACTATTCCAGCTGCTAGCAAGCACCACCAGCTACCCGGACGACGCGCTCATTCTATGACGAGAGCTTGAACACCGCGAGCAGAGCGCCGTCGTCCGAGGATGGTCCTCGAGAGGATTTCTTTGCCTTCGTGGAGGGGAATTGGAGAAACGGATCGCCATCCTACCCCGTGGATGATCTCGTCAGATCCACTCCAGATCCACTCCCAGAGCCCAGCCCACCATCTCTCCACGATGCGGAGCATCAGCCCGAGCCCACCGTTGATGTGCAAGGACGCACCTTCCGGGAGGGGGTGTAATGTCAGGATCATGGACTGTCTGTGTCATGTTTTGCCCCTGTTTCTGTTCCCTTATTTGGTCATGTTCCTGTCCTCGTTTTGTTTATTAGTTTGATTAGTCATCCCATGCACCTGTGTTTCCCCAATCATCCCTTGTATTTAAGTCCCAGTCTGTGCAGTCTGTCTCTGTTGGGTCTACTCGTTGTGTACGTGTGTTTGCCCCAGCGCCCTTTGTGTGGATTTACCCTGTGTTCCTTGGATTAAAGACTTTTGATTGTACTCCTCGTTTCCCTCGTACTCCTTCCAACAGCGTACCGTGACAGCGCTAAATGTGCAGCAATAGTGCTGTGCTGTATTTAAAAATAAATTCATTGTCAATCTTTTCAGCAAACAGTCTCCTTTCTATGTAAATTAGTCTCATTATAGATTGTGGCAGACCAACAGTGTTGAGTTTTGTGAATAAGCCTCATTTAACAACAAAGAAAAGTAGGCATGCACAGAATTCCTTTTAGAAGAAAAGTTTGTGCATATTCTATATTGATCATGTAGTAATTCATCAAATGATTATCAAATGAGATTATAAATGCACATATATCCAGACTCGCCATGCAGTCCAAGTCTTTTAGCATTTTAAAGAGCTGATTCAGATGCCTTGACGGTAGTGTTTTAAGGGTCTGGTCAGTCAAAGGGGCCATTCACCCAGAACACATTTTTGCATTTCTTTTCTTTGAGCGTTGCATATTGCATAAGTGTTGTTACATTAAATATTCGTAGATGATTTTGAAAATGTTCTCTTTGAGAAACACCCATAGTTAATTCATTATCATTATCATACCCATATTTTTAATGTGTGCTGTAATAATTTGCAGCGTCTTGTGCATGACACTGTTCTAAAAACGTGACTCGTGAAAAACATGAGTCAGGCCGAGTACCAAAACAAACTTGTAGCCAATCAGCAGTAAGGGGCGTGTCTACTCATGATGCGGAGGAGAGAGTGCTCAGTGCACAGGACTGACATTAGCCGAGCCGAGTGACAGAAAGATAGAGATGGCGGATAAAAAACAAAAGAGGAAAACGTCTGCGGAACAAAAAAAGGCTTACGATAAGGCAAGAACCTTATCCTAACCATCCCCATATCTGCTGATTGACTTCATCACTCTGTCTCCTCTCCACCAATCAGCTGGTGTGTGGTGGGCATTCTGGTGCAATATGGCTGCCGTCGCATCATCCAGGTGGATGCTGCACACTGGTGGTGGTTGAGGAGATTCTCCCCTTCTATGTAAAGTGCTTTGAGTGCCCAGAAAAGCGCTATATAAATGTAAGGAATTATTTGTTTCTTCTCGATAGGTGAGTAACACAGTTGTCGTGCCGCAACAGTAAAGCCTGTCTACACTGGACGCGACAAAGCGACCGTTGAAAATCATTTGAAATTTGTGTCAATACATCATAAATAGAACGCAGCAGCAGTTTTCTGTCGGGATTTGTCATGTCGCACTGCGTCCAGTGTAGAATTCATCACTGATTATAATGAGTTCTATAGTATTTTGTTGCGCCGCGCCGCTCGCGTCCGGTGTAGACACGGTGTAACATTGGTTTTGCTTTGTTTCACAGAACTAATCGTTGCCTGGGTTGCGTACGTATGTGTGGGGCGGAGCTATCAAAATAGGGGCAAGACCCTTTTGGGGTAGGGGCGTGTTTGTTTTGGTGATTTCAAATGTCAACATTGGCTACCAGAAATCGCTTACCCCACCTTTAAACAAAGTCTTATGGGTTTGAAACAACATGCGGGTGAGTAAATGGTGACAGAATGTATGGGGTGAACTATCTCTTTAGGGTTTAAGCCATAGACTGAAATAAGAATTCAGAGCTTCATGGAGAGTTATGGCTGCCGTCGCATCATCCAGGTGGATGCTGCACACTGGTGGTGGTTGAGGAGATTCTCCCCTTCTATGTAAAGTGCTTTGAGTGCCCAGAAAAGCGCTATATAAATGTAAGGAATTATTTGTTTCTTCTCGATAGGTGAGTAACACAGTTGTCGTGCCGCAACAGTAAAGCCTGTCTACACTGGACGCGACAAAGCGACCGTTGAAAATCATTTGAAATTTGTGTCAATACATCATAAATAGAACGCAGCAGCAGTTTTCTGTCGGGATTTGTCATGTCGCACTGCGTCCAGTGTAGAATTCATCACTGATTATAATGAGTTCTATAGTATTTTGTTGCGCCGCGCCGCTCGCGTCCGGTGTAGACACGGTGTAACATTGGTTTTGCTTTGTTTCACAGAACTAATCGTTGCCTGGGTTGCGTACGTATGTGTGGGGCGGAGCTATCAAAATAGGGGCAAGACCCTTTTGGGGTAGTGGCGTTTTTGTTTTGGTGATTTGAAATATCAACATTGGCTACCAGAAATCACTTACCCCACCTTTAAGAAACATATCTCTAGACCTTGCTTTTTTCATTCCACTGCCCTGTGTATTATGTTTTTAAACACGCTCTGTGTGAATGGCCCCTTAGTGTGCTGAGTATTAGAACGCCATATCATGCACAGGACACTGCAGACATGAGCACAATGGTCAAACACGTCCATCTAGCTCATGCTTACATAGAAATATAAACCCAGAGCAGTGGAATGCAGAAAACATGTTCTGTGTGAACTGCCGTCAAGTACGCCAGTGGTAGTCTGCTGCATTGTGTGCTAACCTTGCACTCAGAACTCGCAAGATTGAGAATTGTGCCAAGAAGATTGCTTTCAACACAGATTGCATGAGCATGTTTGCGTTGCCTGATTTGCATAATTCATTTCATGAACTGGGCACCACAACAACACAGACAGCATTTGCAAATAAACAGCAGTGAATTTTCCTCAAAAAAGTGCAGTTGTTCCTTTGCTTTGTATTTTAGCTCATCCATCCTCATTTATTCTAAGTAAGCTGTAGCGTGTCAGACAGCAGGTATCTGGAGATCAGATTTTAGTTAGTCTGCTGCTTTTGCTGAGTCACTCCTACCAGGTGTGTGTGTGTGTGTGTGTGTGTATATATGAAGGAGTGTGTGTTTGTATGTGAACTTTTGTGTTGACAGCTTGTGTTTGGGCATAAAAGCACTGTGTGTGTGTGCACAGCAAATTAGCTCTCCATGCAAATCATTTTAATAAGTGTCTGCTGGCAAAACCACACACAATGAAAGCAAAGAAATTAGGGGCATTTATATCTGTCTTGTTAACTAAAGCACCATAACTTTACTTTTAAACTGCTCTAAGTGACTGTTTGTTTTTTGTTTTCAGTTTGTCTGTTTCAGTTTCTTTTTTTTGTATTTCGTTTTGTGTTGTATCCTTTTATCTTTGTTTCTCTTTTCATTTCCTTTAAGTGTTGCACATTGCACAAGTGTTGCTGCTTTGAATGTTCTTAGATAACTTTGAAAATGATCTCTTTGAGAAACACTCTTAATTAATGCATCATCATCATCATACCCTTTTCTTTTAAAAGAAAACTGAACTTTCTAATGAAAGCAGTGTCTGGTGAGACTATCATCACAGAGAGAGCGAGCGAAATGGAGAGAACAGTCTGATCATCTGAAGCGACGTCTTTTACTGTAGTCTTTTCTTGAGGTTCTGTTATAATAAATTATTCCTAATCTCCACCCACTTCTGGCATAGAATCAGTCTTATGTAATTGAGACCTTATGTAACTGCTCTTGTAGTCTGCTCGGCATTTAGCAGGCCTGATTTAGGAGATCAAGCTAATTCATCTGAAGAAGCTCCACATTAGAGCAGACACTGACATTATTAGGGCTCAGTTCCCTTGACTCCTGGTGCTCTTAAAGGAACAGTGCAATAACATATGAAAATTCTGTCATTATTTACTCATTCCAAAGATACATGATTTTCATTCTTCTCTGAAAAATAAAGGTGATTATGTAAAATGTTTAGGCTGCTCTTTCTTCAAAAATGACCAAAAAGCATCACAGAAGTACCTTAAAGGGGTCATATGATGCGATTTCAAATTTTCCTTTCTCTTTGGAGTGTTACAAGCTCTTGGTGCATAAAGAAGATCTGTAAAGTTGCAAAGACTAAAGTCTCAAATCCAAAGAGATATTCTTTATAAAAGTTCAGAGTCAGCCACACCTACCTAAAACGGCTCGTTCTAACACGCCCCCACATACCTACGTCACGATCTGGGAAGATTTGCATAACACCGCCCAAATGTTCACACAAAGAAAGAAGGAGTAACTTTTATTCTCGCTGTAGTATTGTTGACGCTGCAGCCATGTCGTGAAGACGCTGTGTGCTTCGTTGTGAAAGCGAAACTACTTTATTTGGCACCATGGACAAAGCGGAGTCCAGCCCG
>NW_015670979.1:827880-873649 GCF_001515625.1 Sinocyclocheilus rhinocerous | reverse complement strand
AACGCACTGGATAGCTGGCTAATCAGAGCACACCTCGCTTTTCAGACCGATTAGTTTTGTAAAAATCGACGCGTTTCAAAAAGGCGGGGCATAGAGGAGAAACAATAATGTACAGTATGTGGAAAATAATGTGTTTTTTTAACTTTAAACCACATAAACACATTTCATTACACCAAATACACAAAATAATGTTCTTTTTAGCAGCATCATATGACCCCTTTAAAAGATGTCCATGCAGCTTCTTAAGTCATTCAATAGCTGAAAATTACACACATTAACCATTAACCTTTTTTTTTTTAATTCTTTGAAGAATAGAAAGTTCAAAAGAACAGTATTTGTCTGAAATAGAATTGTGAAATTTTGTAATATTATAAATGTGTTTACTGTCACTTTTGATCAATTTAATGCATCCTTGCTGAAGAAAAGTATAAATTTCTTTAAAAAAAAAAAACCTCAAACACAGTCCAACTTAAAGTGCCATATTATTATGTTGTTATTGTTATGAAATCTGTTTGTCCTTTTTGGAGTATTAAAGGTCACTAAGTATTTTCATTATGTGGAAAAAGTTCCTGCCTATATTATCTGTGTTCCTCAGGCGAAAGAAATTCCTGAGCCTTAAAGATATTGTTCAAACTTTTATGTACCCCACTATGTCATCAGATTCAAATTTGACATTATGAAATGTCAGGGTGTCAAAGTTCATCTTGTGTCTCATCTCAGCCGAATACAAAACAAGCTAAAGACAGCAGTTATTTTGAACACTTTGTGCGGTGGCTTGAGGAACACTCAGATGGAGGTGGGCAATAATTCAATCTGTTGTCTGATGGGCTTCTTCTGTTTAAGGACCAAACTGTTTTGATGAGACATGAGCCTCCCACGATCATAATGCTGTCATACCGCCTGATTTTGTTAGGCCTTATTTTCTTCCCTCACTCCCTCTACACACATTTACACACACATACACCCACATGAACACACACATATGGGTGTAGGATGGCTGTATGTGAGCTTGATGTTCTACATTTCTACCACTACAGACTCCCTGCTGTTTTTCACATGCACACATGTGCAGGTCGGTGGGATGAGGATGAGTGTGAAAGCATGAACTGGTATTGATGCAGGTCATGACCTCAGCTTTGTCATGGCAGTGTATTTTTCCTTGCCCCTCTTGACAGGGACAGCTATTCTAGGTCCCATCACCGGATACTAACTGGATTAACCACCAGCCTGGTTACTCAAGATTTGCAGTATGACCCTGAATGAGTGCTTTGAGAAAGGAAGAAGGCCCTTTTGCCTTTGTTTTGGTTTGGTTTGGTTTCTAAGGCTGTACTTTTGAGGCACTTGTTATTTCTCTCCACGTTGGAGAGAACTGCAAACATAGCTTGTTTCTCTCTCTTGTCAACGAACACATGGCATGAACATCTTGTGGGTGTATTCTCATTGGCTATGAGAAAAATGTCTCTGTTGCAGTGCTAGACTCTCAGCACCAAGGACAGCGCCACTCACTCTGACTGTCTGTCAAATGCTGCAGCGTTTCAAGTTTAAATTTTGAATGCTTTCTACTTTTCCTGGTTTAGTTTTAATGTTTAATAGTTTCTGCTTTTCCCTGTTTAATATGCAGATATAACTATCAGTAATCTATTTGTAGGTTCCCTGATAAGTAAAAACCCTGGCTCCGTTTGTTTGATCAGCCTGACACAGAAACACTGGCTCAACCAATGGCATGAGTTTGGGGCGGGGTTTCCTGTTTGGTGCTGCTCTCACAAACATTTACACATTTCAGTTTGAAATTTTTCTGTTCAGGTGATTAATAAACCGTTTTAAGGTCAACATTCTTAATACACATTCCTGTTCTTATTCTGGACCAGTGTTGTTTGTTTTATTATTTAATATTATTTATACTATTAAAGTATTTATTTGTATTTTGAATTTACATTTTCAGTTCTCATTTTAATTTCAGTATTCAGTT
The DNA here is from genome assembly GCF_001515625.1 of Sinocyclocheilus rhinocerous. Classification (NCBI taxonomy): domain Eukaryota; kingdom Metazoa; phylum Chordata; class Actinopteri; order Cypriniformes; family Cyprinidae; genus Sinocyclocheilus; species Sinocyclocheilus rhinocerous. The sequence continues at coordinate 871,680 of NW_015670979.1, read as the reverse complement.
CTCATTTTAATTTTAATTTAAATTTGAGTAATTTTGTCATTTTTAGTAGTTTTTTATTTATTTTTTAATATTTTTGTTTTAGTAATTTTAGTATGTCAGTTTAAACATTTTTGCAGTTTAAATTTTTAAATTAGTTGCCAGTGCAACATTTCTCATTTTAATTTTTTAATTTAAAATTTATATTTTATTTTACCTCAACTTCATTTCAATTAACAAAAACATTTTTAATAGTTTTAAATTTAGTAAACAATAACAACACTGTTGTGGACTAATCAGTGCACATTGTTTTAAAGAAAATATTTTTGATCCAAATGCAACTGGCATGGCATATAAAATTACTTTTTAGAAATGCCCATTTAGGCATTTTATAAAATAATAAAGCCTTTCCAAATTTTTGCCATAGTAAATGCAGTAATTTCATGTAGATTAGAGAGATTACCAAGATTTGTGGATGGTATTGTAAATAAGAGTACAATAATTTGTAAATATGTACACACTCTATTGTTGGGTGACATAGGTGGATTTTTTTTTTGGTGGACACTATAGAGTCTGAGATCGAAGACAAAGAGAGAGACAGAGGTGCAAAATTTGTTATCCATTCCTCTGGTTCACGCCAGCTGTCAGAAACCCAACTTGTTGTTTACGCAACACTTTCCTCCTGAACCAGGACAAATGCTTATCTTATCCTCACTGAGAACAGAGGGGCACAATTTTAACCCTGTTAAGAGGTTCTCTGCATTTGTTCTGGGTTATTATGCACATAAGAGTGTGTTTTTGTCACAGAGATGTTAACACATTTGCTCAGACCATGAGATGCTCTTTATGTTGCACCCTGGGCTCATATCATTCATGTTAAAGCAAAAAACATCTGGTCTGGGCCGGGGTCAGCTTTCCCATTTTCTCAAGCAAAAATAATATAATGTGAAATGGAAATGCTGATTTCACATGAGCCTCAGTTAGGGTTAAAGAAAATATTTTTTGTCCTTCATGTTGTCCTCTTTTTTTGATGACGACATAGTGTACCTGTGCAGCTATATATAATCCCACTGGCCTCACTTTCTGTTCACATCCTCAAATTGTTTCAAACATTTTGTACAGAGTTCTGTTCCTGTATGAAACTTCCCTGAAAGCGGGAAATAACAATAGCATATCACAGTTTTTTTTTCTTTTTTTGCTGAATTACCAGAGCCGTGGGTGAGAACAAGATGGAGCATTTGTACTGCAGCAAAATGCTGCCTTGAAGAGAGATTTAATTTGTTTTAACATAATACAATGAGACAGTTCATTTGTATCAAGAGACCTTTTAGTCCTCCAGGCTTCAAAATATTTGCCTGCCAAAATGCATTTATTTGTGTGCTCACATTTGAAAAGAAGCAAAATGAAGAATTGCAAAACTTTTGTTTGATTTACATGTTGGGGTCTAAAAGTCTGCAATAGCATTTTTCTAATTTGTTGCAAATTACATTAGATCAACATTTTGAGTTTTTGTTCCAAAGAGTGACATGACGTGTGGCATCCCATACTCAGAATTTGTGCTCTGCATTTATCCTATTCAGGTGCACACACACAGCAGTGAACACACACACACACACACACACACACACAGAGCAGTGGACAGGCGTTTTTGCTGCAACACCCGGGGAGTTGCCTTGCTCAAGGGTCTCATTTAACCTCGGTTGTGGTATTGAAGGTGGAAGAGAGCGCTGGTCATTCACTCCCCCCAACACACAAACTCTGGCGGTACCGAGACTCAGACCTACAACCTTTGAGTTACAAGTCTGACTCTCTAACCATTAGGCCACAACTGCCCCCGCATACATCTTAAATATTTATTTTGTGACATAGAATTTCTTACGTGTGTTCCTGTGAATTTATTGTAATTTTTTAGTTGTACTATTATAATTGAATTAGATTTTATGTGAAAGAAACAGAAAGAGTAATGGAAAGTGTATGTATGTGTGGTTTATTACTGCCATAAGTTCAGTCACAGCATTTCAATTAGATTTTCATGTAAAAAAAAATAAAAAAAGCCAGTTTACTGCCATTCTTGTTTTCCTTATGTTTTGGCTTAGTGCATGTAAACAGCGACACCTAGTGGTTTCACAAATCATTGCCCTCTATCATTTAGGTAAATATTCTATTAATTCTATTAATATGGTCTTATCAGTGGAAGGAAATTGATATGGATATGAATCTAACCCCCACATATTCGTAGTGAATATTAAACATTTAATGATTTTAACTGCTCTACAAATGAACCATGTCAGCAGAAGAGAAAAGACAAATATATCATGCGCTGCCACAGATTTTCCTCTAGATGGCGCAATTGTAGCATTGCTAAACGGGAGCTTACTATCTAGTCCCCTCTGTGGTGTCTGTGCCCATCTATGCTATAAAAATTACTAATTTAATTGTTTACTCTGTTCTTTCAGGGAAAATAGAAGAAGGTAAAATTTTGGACTTTAAATCTCTGAATGGGAAACTGTTTTTTCAGCTAAAAATATTTAATTTAATGTGTTGTCCTCTGAGCATTTCCTTATATTCACTGAACGTTTAACTTCTTTATATAATTATGCAAGTGGCATAATCAGCGCTTCGCCATGCATTGGTCTCATCTTCATCAAAGCTGCTGTTCAGAAATAATCCATGTTATAAGCATTTAATCTTTGGATAGCTCTGCAGTTTATTGTGCCAGCTTGATCACTTTGTCTGTTCCACTTAGAGAGACAGAGAACTTCTGATCACAGTCTTGCATAACCAAACTTGTTTTTATATTTCTTCGCAACATCAAAGCTACTTTTTTTTGCTCTGGGAGCCAGCTATCTCCGTCAGTCTGAGTTTGACGCTTTGCTGCTTCCATTCCTACTTTCTGATTCTCTCTCGCCTCTTTTTGTGCATCATCTTCATCCTAGTGGTCTTTTCTGCACTGCGCCCTTATGTGGAACTGTTTTTCTGATGTTTTTTAATTGCCGCATGGTGAGAAACATCAGAAATATTCTCATCTTTAAGGCCGGTGCTCCAGCTGTTTTGGATGCAACTAGTTCTCAAAACAAACCCTTTTTATCCTCCACTTCTTCTTTTTCTTGTTGCTTAGTACACCACATGTTGTAAACTGTGCCATGCCAGTTAGCTAATGTTGTTTGTGTCTGAAAATACCATAAATTGATGCTATTACCAAGAAATCAGACTTACAATTTGTGAAAACTTCCTATGGATTTACATTGAAAGTGGGATCTGAGCCATATTTAGGGATCAGCATATATTGTATGTGGGCTTTTTTGATGTTCAAACAGCCAGAACATTCCTGCAACCACCTAGCAATGCCCTAGTAACCACCAGAACAGCAACTGCCTAGCAACAAGCTAAAGCATTTAGAACACCTTAGCAACTTCCTAGAAATGTTCTAAAAATGCAGAACCCTTTTGCAACTATCAAGCCTAGCGATGTGGTAAAACAATCAGAACACCTTAGCAACTGCCTAAAAACATGCTTTGACTATTCAGAACACTTTAGCAACTGCCCAGCAATGTGCTAAAGCACTCAGAACACAGCAACTGCCTAGCAACATGCTTAAACCATTCAGAACACCTTAGCAACTGCCTAGCGATGTGCTAAAACACCCAGAACACCTTAGCAACTTCCTAGAAACATAAACCCTTACAGAACATGTTAGCAACTCCTAACAATGTGCTAAAGCACTCAGAACACAGCAACTACCTAGCAACATGCTGAAGACATTCAGAACACCTTAAAAACTGCCTAGCAATGTGCTTAAACCAGTGGCATAGCCAGAATGTTATTTTTGGGCGGGCCTGGGCAAAAGTGAACGGGCACTAGGCTAATTAACGGACGGAGTCCAGTGGCAAGTTAGCAAATCCGCGGCCCACAACCGCAAACTCAAGGGTGGGTGGGTTATACGTTGCAATATTATAAATAATTGTTTGAGAGACGAATCTACTTCATATGCTGATAACAGTATATAGCTAAATGTAAATGTTTTAATTTACTCCCTTAATATTTCTCTTGTGGCCCGAACACAGGCTAGTGGGAAATAAATAAATAAATAAAGAGAGAAGAAACTTAGGCTATTTCGTGTTAAACAGGTTGTTGTTTTTTTCTTTTTTAAAAAGTAGGTGCTTGAAATAAAGCTTTTTCATTGATAATTGCAGTGTTAATAATTTTAATTATAGGCCTATAATTCATTGTATAATAAATCTGTTTTGAAAGACCTTTTTAAAATCATTTTCAATGAGGAGTAAGCTAGCCTAATCTTTATTATCCTTGCAGCGCGTCAGTTATGCGGTGATGCGCTATGATATTATTGTGGGGCAAATTAATTGTAGCCTAATATTAATTTAATAATAAAAGTAAGTGTATAAAATTATTTTATTCAGAAATGTCATGTTTGTGATTTTTTTTGTTTATTTTGTTAATTCGTTATTAAAATTAATAGGCCTACAAATTAGGAAACAGGTGCAGTTAATCGCCGGCTTCAGTCACAAAAATTATATAATAAATAAATAAATAAATAATAATAAAAAAAATAGGCTAAACTTTGTGTGGACGACTGGCAACAGCTGGTCTTAAATTCAGTTCCAGCGCGTGGAACTGAAAGTCTTGCCTTTACTTGCGGGCTGATGGACGGGCTCTCTCCCTCGTCATTGCGAGTTTTTAAAAGTCTTTTACAGAATTATGCATTGCTGCTGTTTTTCTAACATTTTCTAACACAGCTGCAAATTACAGTCCAACTGAATGGGTGAACACGCACGAATTTACATGCGTGACATACCTGAAACAGCCTAGATAACAATTGGCTAACACTGCTGTCAATCAAACTCAACAAGAATTATGCAAAAACACATTTTATTTATTTTAGTTATTTGAGATGTTATAATAGTTCTCTAATTGTGTTAAAATAGATTAAACAATAATTATTTAACAAATATTAGGCTATATGTGTATAATAAACTGGGGGGGCCTTTCATCAGAGTGGGCGGGCCTGTGCCCGTCAGGCCCGTCCGCTGCCTACGCCCCTGGCTTAAACTATTCAAAACATCTTAGCAACTATCTAACAATGTGCTAAAACACTCAGTACACCTTAGCAACTCCCTAGCAACATGCTAAAGCACTCAGAACACAGCAACTGATAGATACTGTAACGCCAAGCCAGCAGAGGGAGCCCTTGCCCGAGTACTGACCGTGCTCCACTCCCTCTGCTTCCTCTGCTTTCACGTCCTGTTTGACTCTCATATAAACTGAGACCAGTCCATGTGCTGATTGCGAAGTATTGCCAGTTTATCTGCCTTACCAAGGGTTATTCTTCCTCTGTTCCTGATTGATTTCCTGTGTATGATTCTGCCTGACTTCTTGACTCACGGTATTTGTACTCTGCCCCTTTTGTTCTGACGCCTGATAGGACTGATGTTTGTGTTTGGACTCATTGCCTGCCTCTCCACTATTGTCTCTGCTTCTGCCCTTGTGTATGACGAACGATCTGCTTGCTTCTCTGACTTTGACCCTCTGCCTGATTATCGACATCTGTTTAAAGCCTTGACCTTTAATAAACTTCCGCTCATGGATTCTAACCAAACTCCAGCGTCTCTGTTACAGAATACTTCGCCACCTATGAATCCAGCGGAAGTGTCGAATCTGCAAACAGCATTCTCATACCAAGCTGAAATGCTCCAGAAATATCAGGAACAACTCACCAAGCTGCAGACCGTCAACGAACACCTGACGCACTACATTCGATCTCTCCCTCCACCCACTCCTAAGACCGTAAGTCTCGCTCTTCCTGACAAATTTGACGGTACCGCTGAGCAATGCAAGGGCTTCATTCGCCAAGTACAAGTTTATCTGGATCATCAAGGAGAGAGATTTGAATCAGAGGGCAAAAAGTGCGCTTTTATAATGACACTGTTGACGGGCAGAGCTATCGACTGGGCAGCAGCCGTTTGGGACTCGGATTCACGCCTGAGGAATTCAGTGATGTACTTCATTCAACAACTCCGTGAAGTGTTTGAATATCCTCACGGCGGAAAGGACGTTTCGACACAGCTCATCAATCTGACACAAGGTAATCGTTCCGCTGCTGAGTTTGCCATTGAATTCAGAACGCTCGCTGCCCAGAGTGGATGGAATGATGTCGCTTTAAAAGCTAAGTTTCACCAAAGTCTCAACGGCGATCTTCAGGCAGAACTTGCATGCAAGGGTGAGGAGTCCTCCTTCTCCGATTTTGTCACACTCGCCATCAGGATTGATAACCTCATGAGACAAGCTCCTAAAAGGAGAAGTGGGAAAGGGTGGGCGAACCAACGATCTCACACCCAACCTTGTGGAAATGTCTTCCCCTGAGGAACCCATGCAAATAAACACGTCCCGACTATCTGAGAGTGAAAGAGAACGGAGACGACATCAACGACTGTGTTTTTACTGCGGTGAATCAGGCCACCGCAGTTTAGGATGCCCCCACAAGCTTCAAAATAATCCCCGGGTAAATATTGAACATTTTGCCCTTTTAAGCAACAAGTCATTCACACTCCCTGTTGTCTTAAGAACTGATACTCTCTCTCTTGACCTCACAGCGATGATTGACTCCGGAGCCGCCCTGAATCTCATCCACCAGGACATCGTAACCAAATATCAAATCCCTACACAAATGTGCACCCCACCTATCCAAGTCAAGGCTATCGATGGTGAATTGATAGGAAGAGGCATCACTCACCAGACCAAAACACTCACCCTCCAAGTTAGAACCCTTCATAAGGAATCCATCGTCTTTTACATCATCGACTCTCCCAAACACGAACTTGTTTTAGGATATCCATGGCTCTCTACTCACGACCCCGAACTCTCATGGCATCAAGGCGAATTGACGCGCTGGTCATCTTTCTGTATGAGTCACTGTATCACTGCAACACCCCTCATATAAACTGAGACCAGTCCATGTGCTGATCGCGAAGTATTGCCAGTTTATCTGCCTTACCAAGCGTTACTCTTCCTCTGTTCCTGATTGATTTCCTGTGTATGATTCTGCCTGACTTCTTGACTCACGGTATTTGTACTCTGCCCCTTTTGTTCTAACGCCTGATAGGACTGATGTTTGTGTTTGGGCTCATTGCCTGCCTCTCCACTATTGTCTCTGCTTCTGCCCTTGTGTATGACGAACGATCTGCTTGCTTCTCTGACTTTGACCCTCTGCCTGATTATCGACATCTGTTTAAAGCCTTGACCTTTAATAAACTTCCGCTCATGGATTCTAACCAAACTCCAGCGTCTCTGTTACAGATACATGCTTAAACCATTCAGAACACCTTAGAAACTGCCTAGTTAAAAAAACTACTTGACAACTGCGTAGAAACATGCTTAAACCACTGAGAACACCTTAGCAGCTGGCAGCTAATCACAACTCACACTGTCTTCAGAAAAATGCAAAAATTGTTTTCTCATTTTCACATTCCTCAAGTTATCATTTATTTCCATTTATATAATTTTATAATAATAACTGATGCCATAGCAAACAAAAGTGCAATCTCAATGTCAGTTTCCAACCCCCCATGAATAAAATCAAATCAAGAAACTAAAATCAAGTTTCTGTACTCTCTCCCTTCATTACAAAAAATGTCTGTCTGGCTAATGAAGAATCATGCATTCTCTTCATTCAAGCTTTAGGGGGCTAGAATAGAAATCATACTTTGTCAGAAAAACAGGAATCATTTCCTGGTTCTTCTCTGAAAAGGTCCTCTGTAGCCCCCGTGTGGGTCTTGTGCTGTTCTCAAGTCTGATTACATATGCATTTTTTTACTTGTTGTCCCCTTGATTCATTGTTTGAAATGATCAAACTGTAAAAAGATTATCATTGCAGCGTCCCCAAAGATGGCCACAGGGCTGATGGGAAATGATGCTTGGCTGGAAGATCTAACTTCTTCTTGATTAGGGGCAATCAACAATAACATGGCTGGTGGTTACTCATCTTAAAAAGACATTAGAGATGGGCTCAGTAAAGCCTTCAAAGCCTTCTGGGTGGCGATCACGATCAAACCATCTCATTGTTTTTTTGAAGAAGAGAGGCTGGATCTGTAATTTGGGCTCTTAGATCATTAGGTTTTCTATCCTAAAGCCATTATTAAAGAGACATTCAGATGCTCTAATGGATCTAATGCTGCTAATGACTTTCTCTCTTTTCAATCGCAGGTCATATGCCTTCAAGATTTCTTTGGAGAGGAGGACATCTTCATCGCATGTGGCCCGGAGAAGTTCCGTTACCAGGATGACTTTATGTTGGATGACAGCGGTAAAGAGCCTTTCAGTAGTTGCCTTTGTATTCATTTGAGTGAAAAAACACTACTTGTCATGATCTCATCAGCAGAAGGTCCATGTGGATGGCAACTTCCACCTACCCAGAAATATTCTCTTTGTCCCGTCTTTAATGAATAACATCCTGTTACACATTAATTCATAAGAAGCTTATGACTGAGTCCATTAAAGTTTCATCCCACAAATGGGGAATATAAAATAAAGGCTTATTCCCCCTTAACGCCTACACCAGCCACTTCTCTAATGGGTGTCTGCCTTCGCCACTTGTCCTAGATGGATAGACCTCTTCTCCTCCTCTGGCCTCTCCTCTTCTTTTCTCTCCATGTTGTTCCTGTTGTGTTGTTGTTGTCAGGAAATGAGAATCTATATGTTTCTGTGTCTGGTTTCCTTTCATTAATGTTGTGAAGAGACAAAGGCTGTTCACTGTTTGGCTCCTCCTCTGTGCTGATGTGAGCTGAGTGAAGAGCAGGCGCCCCAGTTTTCTAAAATGTATTCGGAAGAGCTCTTTAATAAAAGAGACTTTATTGTCAAAACATCTCTCTCTCTCTCTCTCTCTATCTATCTCCCTCTCACCCCCTTACTATCTATCTATCTATCTCTCTCTCTCTCTCTCTCTATCTATCTATCTATCTATCTATAACAAATTCCTTGTGTGTTTGCACACACTTAAGGTAAGGTAAGGTTAATTGTATTAATCTCTTTCTCAAATTTGGCTTGGACAAAGGGCGTGCTGCTGCACAAAAAATACATAACATAAAAGACATTAACATATATAAAAAATACTCAAAGTGCCTTACAATTTAACCAAGTGAATTTATGCAGATAACATTCCCACCCTAATCATGTCAAAAAAAAAAAAAAAGTATCACTGAGTTGGAAAAAGGATCACCCCCCTCCTAAAAATGACTTGTAAATCAGGTGTAGGTAATCACCTTCTCAATGGCACACAAAGCTGTGATCAGCTGTGGTCATTTTGATTAGTTCAGTATGAACAGAGCTTTCCTGGAGCATTTCATTTCTTGGTAGTGCAACTGAAACAAACAATCAATTATGGGTGGCAAGACACTGTCAAAAGATCTCCGTGATTTATCAATGCCTAACAGCGAAGTCTATTATTAAGAAGTGGAAGGTATTTGGTACAACACAGACCCTCCCTGGATCAGGACAGCGCTCCAAACTGGATGAAAAAGCCAGGAGGAAACTGGTTTAATGACACATTTATGACAAAGTGGTCATTGTGTGCATGTGACAACAATATCACAAATTCTCCACAGATGTGGCTTGTATGGGAGTGTTGCAAGAAAAAAGCCACTCCTCAAGAAAGGCCACATGCAGGCACGTCTGAGCTTTGCCAAAATGCACCTTGAAGATTCTGAGGCAGACTAAAATTGACTAAAATTGAATTATTTGGCCCCATCACCAAACAATATGTCTGGCGGAAATCCAATACAGCTCACCATCCAAATAACAGCATTCCTCCAGTAAAGCATGGAGGTGGTGATATCCTGTTATGGGGGTGAAAAAGGTGAATGTCCTTGCATGGCCAAGACAGAGCCCAGACTTAAACCCCAATGAAAATCTGTGAAATTATTTCAGACTGCATTCCACAAAAGGTCACCATCAATTTTTTACTGAATTTGAGCAGTCCTGCAAAGAAGAGTAGGCAAATATTGCAAAGTCTAGATGTGCAAAGTTAGTAGAAGCATATCATAACAGACTAAAGGCTGTCATTAAAGCAAAAGGTGTTTCAACAAAATACTGACACAAGGCGGTGATCCTTTTTCCAACTCGGTGATTATTGTTGTTTATTTATTTTATTTTTTTCTGACATGTTGGTGTTATATCTTTCACTTGGATGTTGTAAGTTGCACTGTAAATACAGCTGGATGAAACAAAAACTGTGTCCGTCTTCATTTCAGGCTGCAGAGCAACAAAATGTGATTATTTTAAAGGGGAGTGATTCTTTTCTTTTTCTTTTTTTTACCCACTGTATGTCTCTCTCTGTCTTTCTCCCTCGCTCTCGCTCTCTATATCTATCTATATATCTATCTATCTGTCTGTCTATCGTCTGTGTGTGTCTCTAGCTATCTCTCTGTCCATCCATCCATCCATCTCTATCGGACTGTCTATCTGACAGATAAATGGCTGTAACCGAGTTACAGCTCCACTGTACAGAACAAATTTAATGAATGTCGAATGGTTTATCACATTGAATTAGAGCGAGTGCAGTCAATCATGAGTAGAGGTTTAATTACACAGGCACTAGTAGAGGAACACGTGCCACTCTAATGAGTTCTGATCAGAGCCGAGAGGAACATATGAAGCATGTCGATGACGAGATGGATGGAGCCAAAATGGCAGCCTTTGACGACAATGATTTCCCTGGAGGACGCATATTTAATATGAGCAGAATGGTAGCCCATAACTGCACACTGGCAGTGATATATCATGTTAATTTTTATTTGATACATAATACTCACAAGTTATGAAATTGTTGTTGATGAAAGATTATGTAAGGCTTAACAATTGTGAGAAAGCATATTTTTAAAACAAGACTTAGACTTAACAAGACTTGTGTCTTATAAAAGAAATGGATTTGTTAGTACTGGAGAGTTAAGTGCTGGAACTTTCTATCTATATGTAACTCCATAGAAACAGAGAGTGGAGTGGCGTCCTGCCCTTCAAGAAATCCTGCCTTAATAGACTGTGGCATTTACTGTCATACCTGGTGTCACAGTCTTATTGCTCTCTCAATGCATTATGTACACAGGGTTATTGCAGCAAAAGCAAAAATGGGATATATAAACACGGAGCATGCGAGAATATGAGCAGCACTTAATCTGCAGAGAATCTAATTTAATCTTCAGTCTCTGATCTCTGTTTAGGGTTAAGGTAGGGCTGGACGATATGGCCAAAATTGTTGTGTCTTATAAAAGAAATGGATTTGTTAGTACTGGAGAGTTAAGTGCTGGAACTTTCTATCTATATGTAACTCCATAGAAACAGAGAGTGGAGTGGCGTCCTGCCCTTCAAGAAATCCTGCCTTAATAGACTGTGGCATTTACTGTCATACCTGGTGTCACAGTCTTATTGCTCTCTCTCAATGCATTATGTACACAGGGTTATTGCAGCAAAAGCAAAAATGGGATATATAAACACGGAGCATGCAAGAATATGAGCAGCACTTAATCTGCAGAGAATCTAATTGAATCTTCAGTCTCTGATCTCTGTTTAGGGTTAAGGCCTTTTCCTCACTTGTAGCACTGCCATCTTTTTGATCACACTTGCATAAATGTGCTTCAATAAGCAGACTGTTTTTAAAGGAGGATTAATTTAGCGCTTCAGTTTAAGGATTATCTTCAGGCAGAGTTTGAGTTTGAGTTTTAGAGGACTTTTAAAGAGGATTTGAGCTGGCAATCGAACTAGACAGTCATTTGGTAGTGGGATATACAGTAGGAAAAGCTGTTGAAATAATGAAAATTAAGCAGTCAGCTATTGATTTAACATTTACTACTGATGTAATATTGTAAAATTCATTAATGGAGCACAATATGTTTGACATAACCATATTTAATCACCCATATTTATTGGCAGAACCATTTACTCATCCTCATGTCATTCCAGACCTTCCTTCCTTCCTGAGGATAGTTCACCCAAAAATGAAAATTGTCATATTTTACTAATGAATCCTGAGAGGTTCTGTCCCCCTAATGAAAGTTCAGGTAACCACAACTGAATAGATCCAAAAAGGCCATAAAGGCGTCGTAAAATAAATCCATATAAATCAGTTTAATCCAAACCTTGTGAATAGATGAGATTACTTTATATGATGAAAAAATTTTATTTAGACTTTTATTCACATAAAAACACATGCATAGAGAGCATTGGATATCGTAAACATGGAAACTCATGTGATATGATAGAAAAAAAGCTTCCATTTGAGCTTCCATGTTTACCATGCTGTGTGCTATGTGTGTCCATCTTTGCTAGATGAAACACCAAATACCAAAATTCTAAAAAAAATTTAAATGCATTAATTTTTCCACTGCCAAATAGAAATAATTTCATCAGTGCCTGACTTTTAGACCTCACTATCTATCTAATGGGATTTTGCTGTGTGACAGAGTGCAGAGTGGTGAAATCAACATCCTATGGGAAGATAGGGTCTCTAAACAGAAGCTCTCCTAGAAGTCTCGCCCTTTTCAGACACAGCAAGTCTCCTTCTGGATCAGGTAACATTTACATGTGCTTGTATATGCATGTTTATGCAACTGCAAATGCTTCTCTGAGTAGTTTCCTGTGTACACGTGAACCCCCTTCTCAAACATTTGCTCCTGATTGAACGTTTGTTAAAAAAAGGTAATTAACTTCTCACATCAGATAATAAACAAACGAATAGGAAGTCATGCGTGTGTGACAGCTCTCCGAGTAATAAAGCACCCCTCGTTGCCTGTGTACCCTTGGAGCGGAGTGTGTTTGCGTTCAGATATAGCTGTCTGATTCACAAGGGCGCATCCCGATGGAGAGGAGTCAAAGACGAGAGATACGAGATATTGAGGTATGGGGGAGGGAGGTAGATGGGGTGATGAGAGAGAGAGAGAGCGAGAGAGAGATGGAGGGGGGTAGTGTGACTCAGTCTTGCAGATCCACATTCAACTGTTGTGCAATGAATACTGTTGTGTGTGATCTGAATTATAGGCAATATGCGGTCTGCTTTTGTGCCAGGTTTATTGGTAATACTATGATGCCTTTGATATATGCTATTATCACCATGTTCATATTCCATACATGGTACTCCATATGCAAAAACTAACGGCATAAGCATTATGGTAGTGTATGGATTAAATCCAGAGTTCAAATTGTTCTATCCGGTTGTCATGGAGACGCAGGCTAAGGGGACTGTGGCTTGGAGACAATAGAGTTGTCCATATATGGGCATCCCTTCCTGTTTGGCAAGCTTAGCGGAGGCAGGCTCAGAGAGTGCGGCTCATCACTTCTAGTCAGACGGCTGGTTCTCAGCAGACACTCGCAGACATGAACCATAAAAGCGAGGAATCGGGTTTGCTTCGAGTGCTCGGTGTGCCAGTCATTCATTTTCACCATTCAGCCCGTTAATCCTATGAGAAACCCCTATAGGTTGAGGGGGAATATGTCAGGTTGACTCATGTTTGCAAAGGTTTCATTGCCCGGTTTGGTTTTAGGATAAATTCACTGCAGTGTGCAAAGATTGAATAATGGTTTTAAAAGAAAGTGCCAAGAAATTAAAAAGCTACAGACATTATACTTTTTATGTTAATCTAAAAGCTTCCAGGGTTTTCATTCAGAGGTCCATACTGGTCCCTGAAGGTCCGTGGAGAGAATAGGCTGGATAAAACAGGATATTTTTGTATTTGAATCCCACTTATACCTATTGTCTAACTAAGTGTTATATAATGTGCCAGTGTTAGTAATGTTCTTAACCCTATAAAGCCTATCATATTCGATACGGATATTAATAATGCCTCTAAATTATTAATATGAATAACAAACCTTTGCTGGAAATCCTGTTGTACACAATCTACAACATGTCCTCTGCCCTCTGATTGATAGTTCATACTTTTTAGCAAGAAAAAAAAACTTTTAGTATAATTCTAAAAATGTCCACCTTCAGGTTGTGGTACAAGTAAATGTATTTAAATGGAATAAAGTAAATGTAATAATACATTTTGTACTTTAAGTAATATTTCAAGACGGACATTTACTGGATTGAAGCAACTGAGGTTTACTTGATTATCCAAACATCATTTTTAGAAAAATTGTTAAAATGTGAGTATCAAATATGATGCATCATTTGTTCTCTCAGTCATCAATGTATTGTCCACCCACAATAAAAACTACAGAGCTTTGATCATCAAACTAAGCATTTAAATATTATTTTACAAAGACATATTATTTGTGAGATATAGAGTGACAACTGATATTTATGCATTTTATGTCAATAGCCTGTTATACTGTTATAAAGATCTAATTGATTTACATTACAAGCAATTTCATCTTACTTTTTAGCTAGATAAATATCAGCAACTGCACCAAATTGCATGTTTACTATAAAATTGAGGTGTTTCCCTTCTTGAGCTCCACATTCTCTGACTATATTCAATTCTATATAATATTGAGCAATAAAAAAAATCAAGGGATATATTATCCCCCAAAATTAAAATTCTGTCTTCATTTACGCTGTTGTCATTCCGAACGTTCTTTCCTTCTTCTATGGAACACAAAAGAAGATATTTTGAAGCATTTTGAAAGATTTTTTTTCAAAGTCAGCGGGCTCCAGTGTTGTTTTGTTCACTGTATTGAACAAAAACAGTTGGAACATTCTTCAAAATACCTTCTTTTATGTTCCACAGAAGAAAGGATGTCATACAGGTTTGGAATGATATGAAGGTGAGAAAATGATGACAGAATATTCATTTTTAGGTATTTCTCTATGCAATGATCTGTTTTTTATATAATTATTTTTTATAATTATTCATTATATTTTTTATTTCATGTAGTAATGTCAGTTAATGTTCTTAATGGAAATTATCATTAAGTGTGGATGAGAAAATCTCAACTTTTTAATTCTGGGGGTCCCAGGGTCGGTTGAGAGTCTGGGTTTGTGGTCCGTGGCTCTCTAAAGGTTAAAAAGCCCTGCCTTACTAAACTTTTCAGTTATTTGATTTAGCCTCCACCCGAATCTAAAGCATATAAACACACGCCTTATATCGTCTTTATTTCTCGCTCTCCTACTTGGAGTCCCACACTGGCGTGGGCAGGTGTATACATAGCGGAGGCGTCCTGTACTTTCTCAGCAAGGCACAACCAGTGGACAGATATGATTGCAATTGTAATTTTGTAGCTGTTGCGTTGCGTTTTAGTTGTTGCTTCTTCTGGGTTGTAGTCAATGGCATTTTATTCACATCTACTGCAAAAGCTGACGGTCAATATACCAAAAATTCCCATAATTGAAAGGATCAAACAGACTGGCTGATAAACAGACATCTCTCTTGTAATATGTCAGACAGCGTAGGTCAAATGTGAGATATTTCTTGGGATGAATCAGATTAGCGATTTGCAGAAAGGTCTGTGCTTACTTTAGAGAGCCGATTGATGAAGCTGCTCGCTGTATGAGTGCTGTTTATATAATACACCCTGTCAGGCTAAGTATAGCACATTGATTTCTGGTTGAGAGTGGCCTGCACACCTTTAAACACACATGAACGCACTTTACCTGATGAATTTCTACACAAATGGCACTGATGTACTGTTTGTGTACAGTTACGAGAAGCCTTTTGTTTTTTTAACACAACGAAAAACCAAAGCCAATGTCATTCTATGGATTATTCACAGTTTGAGCGGCGCAATCAAGTGTAGAGCTTGACAACACATTTAGAGGTGCTTTAACAAAGGAGACACAGTGAGACAGACATAAGCAGCCTCTCTCTGTCATATTTATCAACAGCTGTGTGGGCCGGCGGAGATGGTGCTCATCTGTGCCGTTCACATTACAGACTGCATCTGCATCCTTCTCTGCCTGTCCTATTTATCTATAATCTTAGGTCGTTTGCCTCCCGAATTTCTGTTAAGCTTTCCTTTGAATTTGCACGGATGAGCTTGGCCTCGTAGTCGACCAAATTTTTATCTGAGCAGTTTATCCAGAGAGTAATCTTTAATTAGAGCACCAGAGAGTAATCTCTAATCAGCTCCAAACACCGCTGGCTCACTGTCCTCAGGAAATGCAGAGCTGCTCCTGTCACTCAAATTCAGAGACCTTGTTATTATTCTTACTGTGTAATTCTGGCCAGTCGCACAGCTCGTTACTGACAAACCCACAAACAGCTCATTAACCCATTAGCATGTGCCCTACTGCAGGAAAACTAGATTTTGTTAATGTATGTTCCTTGTCTTATTGTGTGTGATTCATCTGTGGACGTTATTCCACAGAAAAAAAGTTAATTACTCATTTTTATATTTTTAAAGGAGACATATTATGCCCCTTTTTACAATATGTAATATAAGTCTCTGGTGTCCCCAGAATGTGTCTGTGAAGTTTCAGCTCAAAAATACTCCACAGATCATTTATTATGTCATTTTGAAAATGTCTATTTTGAGTGGAAGCAGAAACACACTGTTTTTCGGGCCTGTCTCTTTAAATGCAAATGAGCTGCTGCTCCCAGCCCCCTTTTCCAGAATAGAGCTGCGCCATGTTTATTTTAGATCTGTGTGGCAGCAGCAATATACAGTAAATAAATCAATAAATCCTCTGCTATCTTGTCTCCTCTGAGTCTGGGACTCTAAATAGTGTTTTGTGCTCGTCTGTGCAGCCAAAGACAGAACAGTTAGCGTGTTTTGCTCAAACTTTCGCCATGGCATTTGAACTGGTACACCGTTGTCGCTTGCGAAATCACAATGATGGCGCCGTGGGTGGAAACTTACAGATTAAGGGGCGGTAATATTATAATGAGATCCATTTGCCACGTCACCAAGGGAGCGAAATCAGACGCGCTCGTTTATAGCACTTAAAACCTGGAAAAGTCAGATTTTCATGATATGTCACCTTTAATCAAAGTGTATTAACTTCTTTCACCTGGTTCCAAAATATGAGTTTTAAATGTTCAGTAATATTATCAATTTGACTGCACCAACACTATCAGATGAGAACAAAACTTGAATTGAATTCAGCTGAATGGATCAATTGTTTTCTGTAGAGCTGATTTATAGCTGAATCGAATTTGTCTCATAATTGATTAATTTTGCAACATCGACACTGATACTGAACTGTCCCAACCTGAATAACAACACTACTGTCTTCTGTATGGCTGCTTATAGCTGAATCTGAACTCATTTCATAATTGATGAACTTTACAGTTATTGAACTGAACTGAACCAACACTGAATTGACTTGAGCTGAATAATGACACTGCTGTCTTGTTAGAGCAACTTTGCAGCAGAATTTCGATTTGTCTCATATTTAATGAAGTTTGCATCATTGATTGTTATTTTTCTGTTTATTATGGTGAAGCTGATTTGAAACAAACTGTACTGTATAAAGTGCTATGTAACTAAAGGTGACCTGACTCTTTTAATAAATATTAGCTAAACTCTAAAAAAAAAAAAGTTCATAAAAATAGGGTCCAACTGTGTAATTATGAAGGAACTATAGCGCATTGATTTTTCATAGGTGTTTTATGGTTAAAGGAAATGTCCGTAAACTTAACAGATAAAATCCTACCAGTACCTTTTCTATTTCTCTATGGATTTTTTTTCTCAGAGTGTAAGCTGCACACTGGTTAACATTTATACTTTTGGCATTTTTTTAATTCAAAGTGACTTGTACTGCATTCAGTATTGCACACATTTTATCAGTTTATGCGTTCCCTGGGAATTGAGCACCATTACTAACACCATTCTCTACTGTTTGAGCTACAGGAACATTTCAGGCTTTTGTCAGTAATGATTGTTTCTAGTCACTGTAGTTAGTACTCTAATTAAATGCTGCTTAATGTCAATGTCAGAGTTTATGGGCTAACACACACTTTTCCAATCCTGTCAATTCCCTATGGATATAAAAAGTCCAACCTTAATAATAAACAACCTTTTTGAACAATGGGAAGTTCATGGATGCTAAAGGTTCTTTAAGGATCAATGCCAATTAAGAACCTTTACTTTTAAGAGTATATAATGTTGTGAACCCTGATTTCAACAGAAGCATGTAAATTGTAGATTAGAGCCCACAATAGGAATGCTATTTAAAAAGAAAAAGTCTAAACAGTATAGATGTATAATATTGGCCATAACATAAACATAATCATTATCTACTTTATCTGTGTGTATCACTCTTTGCAATAAAAATGGTATGAAAAGTTGTGTTTATTTGTCAGTGATGGAATTAATTTTTCATAGCCCTTATTGCACAGAGACTGATATTACTGTATCCTGGTCCACTCTGTCTGGCTCTTCTCTGAAACCCTGTCGTGCATATCACATAGATGCACCGTAAATAGAAATTTCATTAAAAATTATATCCACTGTGAGACAGATGTGCTTGCTTTAATGTACTCCGAGCAGGTTGCTCTGCTCTTAGAATGGAGCTCTGAGCACCCCAGAGGACAGGCACAACCACAATCTGGATGCTCCATATATTTTAATAATGCAGAAGTGTATTTATATATAGTGTATTGCGTAATTCGTGTAAACATATAAAGTGTTCATTTTTTTTGCCAAGCACTCGATATACTTTATGTAATTCATTCATGTAATTACAACTTTACTTTTTAAAATTTCACTATCATTTCTCATTATTCAAACATCTCATAATTGACATATTGACTTAAAGGAATAATTCACCCAAAATTGAAAATTTGCTGAAAATTCACTCCTCTCAGGCCATCCAAGTATAGATGATAAGATAAGATATAGAAAGTCTCACATTAAAATCCACTAACATTTGTTTAGAACTGTTTTTGCTTGTAAACGGAGCTTGATCTGTGCATATTTCACTCCTGATTCATACGAGATTACATTTTCACTGGAGAAAGCAATATTATGGATAGAGGACTCATTTGAAGTAAAAAACATCTTAATCATGGATTTGTTTATTGCAAACACACAGCTTTCTGCTTTGCAATGTTGTAACTGATGGCAAAAAAGCCTTTTTTTTTGTAATGTCTATTCATTGATTCTCTCCTCTTTGAATTGTCTTTGGGGGCATTTTTTCTGCACATATTGATAGATGTAATGAATTTAATTTACAAAAACTTGGATCGATTAACAGCCCTAAAAACATAATCATCTCTTTTGTGACGGATCATAAGTCATTCATATTCACACAGAAGTTATTTCTGCTCAGCTGTAGTGGGAGTGTTAGATCAGGACAGGGGTATATCAGGGGAGGATACTGTGCCTCTTTCACGGTCCCTTTTGTATCATATCCTCGTTTTGAATTATGGACAAAGGGTCAGATGCAAACAGCGGACCAAACTGCACCTGGTGCGAAAAAGAGAGAAGTAAACAGCAGAGAGAGAGAGGAGGAGAGATGAGAGAGGTCACATCACTGGATCCATCCTCCCACAGCTGAGCATGTTACACAAGAGCAAACTCAGAGTCATTTCTCTCTTTTTAGTGTCTAAATTTATATTTGTATTATAAACCTTGCTGAACACATACATAAAATATGGCCATTCTCCCAGTAGTGCTGTAACATGCTCTATAGCTGCAGTCATTTATGTTTGTGTATTTATGGAGTGGGGAATGCATTCAATCTCCGCTTTGGTTATGAACGTGATGTTCAATTACTTGCAGTCGTGAAAATAGATGTTTGAGCTGTCAAACCTTCTTACGCTCATCTGTTATTATTCAGGGTGTGATAATATGAGGAATTTTGATCAAAATCAATTATTTTTTAAAACTTATACTTGATTCCCAACAGGGTCAGAAATAAACAGGGGCTTGGGGCAAAAATGCCCCCCAAAATCAAGATAAGGGGGCAAAAAATGCCCTTGCAGAATTAAGCTAGAACTATTACGGCTATCACAATTTAAGTGAAAAGTGAAATGAATGAAAAGTGTTGATTGCAGCATTAAATTTACAGTAGATTTGCTCACAAGTTTTTATGAACGTGCATAACTCACATTAGACTGAAGTCTTGGACTGCTTCAGTGTTCTTTTGCTTGCTTTCTTGATATAATTTATTCCCAGTTTGAATAACCGTTTTGTTTTTCGTGCTACCGAAATGTTTCGTGTACCAATGTGAAGTCTTCATTTTCCAATTTGTAAAAAGCAATAAACAAATTCATGAACGGTTCTTGGCTTGTTTTGTCTGTAGCCAGAATATGACATGCTTTTCCCCTACAAAAAAATTTAAAATAAATAAATAAAAACATTCTATTAATCGACATTAATAATCATTAAAATATCAAGAGCAATAATCAACAATGATTTAGCCATGATATTGCAGGTTTAACCTTTAATGAGGTCCTGGGGTGTATTCCAGAAAGCACGGTTAACTTACCGTCAGCTAAACCCTGAACTTTCGGTTGATTAACCCCAAACCTTGCTTACTCGAGTGGTTCCAAAAACGCATCCGGGAGTAAGTTCATTCAACTCAGAGTATGTTCCTGGTTAAGACTCAAGACATTCTCAACAGAGCGACGAATCGACGAGTCACTATGGAAACGGACGCTAAGAAAAAGCGCCATGCTGTTTCTTTCTTCTTCTTTTGTTCAATGGTCATTTACATGCTTAGTGCATATCGCCACCTTATTGATGGTTGTGCAATCATTTTTATTTTTTTCCATTTAAAGGCAGAGTAAGTGATTTCTGGTAGCCAATGTTGATATTTGAAATCACCAAAACAAACACGCCCCTACCCCAAAAGGGTCTTGCCCCTATTTTGATAGCTCCGCCCCACATATACGTACGCAACCCAGGCAACGATTGTAGATCACACGTGCGCTGAAGTGAACTAACCCTGGAACATAACCTGCTCCGGAGCAGGTTATCTTCAGAGAGCAAGTTACGGTTACTTACATACCCTGAATGTAACCTCTGATTTTGGAACCGAAAGCTGAGGTTATCCGCTCGCTTATCCTCAAACATACCTGTGTATGTCACATAACCTGCTTTTTGGAATACCCCCGTTTTAGTAATTTATAACCTATTTACATTATGCAGTTTTGTATAAATACATGTACTGTATGTGAGCAGCATTAAACTGTTGGTGTAAATAAACATCAAAGCCATGTCAGATGCATCTTATGCTCCACCTTTGCACAGTAAAAATGGCTTTTGTTGATGTTGAAAAAAAATTGAATGGTAACAGTCTATAATATTGTCACTGATTAAAGTAGCTGGTTAAATTTAAGTATTTGACACAACAGATACATTTTTAAAAAGTAGAGATAAAAATTGCTCTTACAAAGATACAAATGCCCCTCAAAACCAATTCCAGGGGGCAAATTAATGGAAAAGTTTATTTCTTTTCCATCTCCTTAATGGAAAAGTTTATTTCTGATCCTGGTTGCCAGTCCAGTTTTGAATATTCTGTCCTTGCTTTACATGTTCTCTAATCTTCCAAAAAAAAAGGGGTTTAAATTTGAACGCTTGTCTGAGGGGGTAGCTTTTTGCCATTTCTGATAGGGAACTTTGAAAACATGTTGGAGAACTAACCCCAAAATAAAACAGTGATGAGTCTGTCTGTGAAGCATCACTCACATCAAATTAATGAAGCACCACAGATGGTGCTAATGAGTGTACTTCTTCCCCCTAGTCTGACAAACACACACACACACACACACACTCACAGCTGAACATTTGGTCCTCATAAACCTCTTGATATTTAAAACAAAATGATTTGGACGATTGGAAGTCGTTTTTAGGCATGTTTCACTATGTATGAGGAAAATGTTCAAGATTTTAACCTCACAAGTATAGCAAAACCTGTAAACACTCACAAACACACTCACTCACAGCATTTCAAAGAGAATTTAGCGAACCCCAAAACTCCCAAACTGAATTCTTCAGCTTTCTTTGTTTGTTTGTTTCTTTTTCTTTCTTCTAGATTTAGATTTAATCACGTTCAGTAATAATAGACTGAAAGCTAAAAGTATTGACATCTAAAAATCTATAATTGATCTTTGTCTCTTTCCTGTAAACACCACATCGATCACACAGGGTCATGTTGACAAATTGCTTTTATAAAGAAGCGCTTTTTAAAACGGTTAATGTTCACCTGCTTTCAGAAACCAAATAAATGAATGAATAACTAAATAATTAAATAAATGCCTGAGAACAAATAATACTTAACCGAATTAATGAATAAATAAATACCTGAGATCAAATAACGTTAGAGATCACATTTAAATTACTTATATAGCCTAAGTAAAATGGTCATTTCTTATATATTTTCAGTAGGCTACACAAAAGGAGCGAGACCTTAGAAATCACTATCTCGTGTTAAAATACGGTAGTGTTTATGTTTGTATCTAGCTGTGGTTCGAGTGCCATTAAAGGTCTGTCGGTGAGAAGATTCGGCGCGTTCCCACCATTACCTCAGCCTCGCGCTCCTCCCACTACCGTACCGCACTGCTCGAGCGCGCGTCACAGCTACGCAGGCAGACCGCGAGCCAATGAGCGAGCAGCGGCTCACGCTCTGTACTCCGCTCTGCTCTCCGCTGCTCCATTCATTGGAATCCGCGCTCAGCGAGTGCTGCTGCTTTCTGCCACCTGGAATAGCACTGTGTCTCAAGATGCTGCAATACGAAGGTATGAGAGGCGGATTCGCTGCTCTTTTGCGGATACATGGGAAGCTGGCTTTTACTTTTTATGACGGAGTTTAATAGTGATGTTTATTCAGCTGGAATTGACGCCAGAAGGATTTTTATTTGATATGTATTTATATGTGAATCAGTAGGTTAATCATTTCTAATTTATTTAGTCTTCACAGGAGAGACGGAGGAGTGTTGTAACACAATTTGTTTAAACGTCTTTAACTGATTTTTTTACGCTATGTGTCTGAAACTTTTATATGATATTCACATATTTATCTGCTACAAAATAAAATAGTTTAGAAATTATCACTAGTCTGTAAATGAATTAACTAGTATGGGTTGCAACACGCTGTGCATTAAATTATTGTGGTAATTAAATTCAGTTCTCCAAAATAATTTTTCAATCATCCCTCATGTCATCTTAAGCATTTTAACATCAAGACTGTGTGTGTGTATGCACCTTTGTGGGTCTGTAATGTACTAATAGTGTTACAATTTATTCATATTATATTATTTTTAACAGTAGCTTTTGACACAATTAGTTTGGCCCAGTTCATATTTAATATTTAATCATTCTATGCATTTAAAAATTCATTGCAGTCATAAAACACATTGGTTTATTTCTGTTCTATAACTTCACTACAAGCTTTGACCTTTCCATTCATTCATACGCTAATAGCTGCTGCTTTTATTCCATTTCAAAAGTGAATTAGAATGGATATTATGCAGTTAAAAATATAATACTTATTTTTGCTACTTATTTAAATGTT
The DNA here is from genome assembly GCF_001515625.1 of Sinocyclocheilus rhinocerous. NCBI lineage: Eukaryota > Metazoa > Chordata > Actinopteri > Cypriniformes > Cyprinidae > Sinocyclocheilus > Sinocyclocheilus rhinocerous. The sequence continues at coordinate 848,306 of NW_015670979.1, read as the reverse complement.
GATGTTCTGTATAAATCACTGTTTTGGCGATGGATGTTTAACTTTTTTGTGTGTCCTGGTAACATGAGAGAGTGTAAAACTGGCAAGGGATAATTCCTAATCTGTATCAGCAAAAAGAGGCAGTCGCCTGTGAATATGAATCACTTCGGAGAGTTCAGATCTTCTCAGTGGTGTTTAGTGCAGTCATAACATGACTGATGGGCCTTGGAAGATGTGAGGTTGTAGAAATGGAGGGATTTGTGCCACTGGGTGTGTGGCGCTCTATCCGAAGAGGATTTGTTTAGGGATGCGAGTGTAGGAAGCAGGAGCAGCTGTGTGGGCGATTTCTTCTCTTCTTACTCACAGACAGGCTTTTGAAAAGCTCACTCTTTGAATATAAGAGCACTGGCAGCCTCCTGGGGACTCTTGAAATATTTGCTGAGCTTCATTCACAAACTTTGTACACTTTTTTTTTTGTGAACTCAGACATTTTTCCACTTTTTCTTTGTAGTGAATGGGACCCTAGCCAGTCAGCTGTCCACACCCCATTCTGCAAAATCGCCCAGTCCATCTCCCACCAGCCCAGGGAGCTTGAAGAAACACAGGGTAAGACCTTCTCTTCACAATCACCCTAATACACACACACAGGCCATGCTTTTACACTAGCTCTGCCCACCTGCCCAAACATAATCTTCTGCTGTCCACCTGGTGCATTTTATATAATCTATTATCTAAACCCAATTCTACTGTGTCAAAATGTGTCCTTTATGTGTCTACACTATGGCGTTTATTCAGTATATCGTGTGATTTGAGTGTCCAGATCCTTCTCTACTTAGAACATTCTTTTACCCTCCTCCGCCATCCAGGGCTCTATATAACGCGCTCCTTCTATGTTCTCAGGAAATGGACAAGGCCATCATTGACAGCACAGCTTAACTTCCCCACTTCTTCAAAGTGGCGCTAAGATCCACAATCAATCCTTAGTCTGGGCCACTACTTTTGGAAACATTCTGTCTCTCACGCTTCATCATCAGAGTTAAGCGTGAAAGTCCACTAGAGTCAGTCATGGAAAATTACTTCTGCTTGTAGTAGCGCAGCAATCTTGAAGTTACATTGAAACCGGGGTCCAAAATTAACATTTGCAATTAATCTGCCAGTATTTGAGAGAATAAATACCAAAACTTTCTTTACCTGCCATGAAGCTGTATTTTTCATGATTTGTGAACAAAATTTCATTTGTTTGGCATTTTTTTCCAGGTTGTCACTTGCAGCATCATATATAAGGTGGTATGTTTTCCGTGGCACCTAAAAACAAAGGAAATTGTGATATATCTATATTTCCCCTCTCAAGTGTCACCACATTGAGTTCTGAAGACTCCTAGATTTTTTTTAAGGTTTTTCACTGAAGTACAAGTCATCTGAAGATATGATTTTATTCATATACAGTTCATATACGTTTAAATTGAATCTCTCACATCACTTACATCAGTGAGGATGACTATATATGACTATACATATACAGTAAATCATTTACTATACTATACTATACAGTTTCTAATAATATTACCTGCCAACGAGCAAATAATGTTTTATTTACTCACCGAAACCCATTTTTACTCACATATGGTGCTTGGCGAGTGCTAATTTTGGACCCTGATTGAGACAGCATGGAGAAAGAAAAATGACATGATACATGTTGTTGAAGGAGCATGCAACTCACCAGGAAGTGTTTATTTATTCACATTTTTTCCATGAAACACATTACTATTTGGTTTCCGAGGAAAGTTTGTGCGCATTTGACCCAGTCAAACAGTCTCTAATACTGCAGTTGATAGACTAACGCAAAGAGGTTTAATGCAGTAGAAACTTCTCCTTCCCAGTCCAGAGTTCCTCTCAGGTTAAAATATGAGCCTAGCGATTACTCTGACTCTCTCTGTCTTCCATTCTTTCTGAGTGTCTGTCTATTCCTCTTTCTTAGTTCTGTGTGACTAAAATGCACTAGAGCATTCAATCATTGAGGATATTGCACTCCATTCCAAATGTTCAAAATGTTGAGCTTTTGGGACACATCAGATTCAGCTGCAGTGCTGTTTTACAGCCAGCAAAATCACGTGCTGATATTGACCCAAAATAGATTAATCAGAAACTGTTGGACACTACCAAACTGGAGTTTTACTGACCTTAAATCGGTTCATAGTGAAACTAGTTAATGCTCTGAACATGTTCTCACTGCGTTTTTATTAGTTAATGCCTTTCTCCTAAAAGTGCACTCTTATTATTGTTAACCCCTAAAAAAAGAAATAATTATTACAATTATTTCTGAAACCAAGATAAAAGATATTAGTATAATAAAAATTATTTTACATGGTTTGCCATGGGGCCACCATGTAAATATCACATGACCAGCTTTTTTTTTCTTTCTTGGTAACCCCCTGAATAGTTTCACTCACAGAATAAATTAATGGTTGATTGCAAATATGGCACTTCTTCAATAGCATTGCAGCTGAACATTTTTGCTTTTATATGACGTTAAAAGCAAAACGTAATTGACTGCACCTCTGAGAGAAAGTACAGACATGTTCAAATTTTTATATTCTAAATGGTTCCAGATTGCATTAGAAGTGGCTAAACTTCCTCTTGAGGAAGAGTCTGAGAGACAGAGATGCCGAGCACTTTGTGTTTGCCCTCCACCCACTAGCAAAGACTCTCAGATTCTCGTCATACTTTCACTTATCTCGCACCGCAGCCTGAGCTCTTGAAGTTGGATGATCTCTCTGCGGTTTGATTTTGTCAGATGGCTTTGCTCTCAGCTCATTGCTGTTGCAGAATGAAAATTTGGGACAGTCAGATCTGCCCAAAGCAGAGACACATCTCAGCGTCTTTACAACCATCTCCTGCATAAGTGGGTCAGGCTTTGAAAACTCCCCAGTGGAGTTCTGTGAATGAAGAAAGGAGAAAAAACATTTGCATAAATATGATACAAATGCAAAAGAACTGAATGTTCTCTCCAAATGTTTCCGAAGAAGCAGACACTTCTTTATCTGGCTTATGAATTTATATCTCTGAATGTCTCTGAATGTTGTTATTGCGTCTTTGTGGCTTGGTTAGTCCATTAGTTTGCAGTGTGCACTAATACATTGCTAATGTATTAGCTAATTACAGCAGTACTTTGATAGTAATACGTTCCAAAGATTACCTATTATAAACCATCTCTGATAGTTTATACTGCAGTTTTAAATGACCTTACTCCTTTCAAGTGAATGATTTAAACACAGATCATTACTACTGATTTATTATTAATTAGCTTTACCGCTCGAGCCTGGGCTGTGAATTGCATTCAACGCATGACCCACTTTCAGAAACGAGCTACACAAGAGTGCCGGATCTATACTGGGAATATATACATGTGTGTGTGTGTGGCCTCTGTGTCCTCAGGCATATCCCCTCTATCATCTCTCTTTCTTTCCACGAGATCTCCGTTCCTCTGGGGAAAAATATGGAACACAAACGCATTTGATGCTATGGCGGCAAATACATTTTTAATCTGTGTCAAAACACATAAAATAGGAATGTCGGGACTTGTTTCCAGGTCTGCTAATCCTTGTCAATCTGGCTAAACAAGGATGAATCGAGGTTACAATTTCATTCGTATCATTATAGCTGTGAGATTAAATGCAATGTTATTCAGACATTTTTATGGATGGTTAACTAGGTAGGATGAGTGTTTTGTGTGTTGCATAACATGAAAAGTGAGGCCATCGAGCTCAGCATCACACCTGTCTCTATCCGAGCTGTTTAGGATTGAATTGAAAATGCACCTGTCTGATTCCTGAATTTTAGTTGCATTTAAAGTAGCAGATCTGCTCTTATTTTGCTGTTTTGATGGACAAAGTAATTTCTCTTCCTGTCGTGGCAGTTCCACATCCTGTGGTTATTTCAACTCAAGTTTAATTAAAATTGTCATAAAAACACATTCTTCATCATCTCCATTTAATTATGTCCCTCAAACTGTCTGTTGGGTTGCATGCTCTTCACATTTTCCTTTGGTGTTTTCACACCTGTATATTTTCGGTTTAAATGACATTGTGTTTGTGTGCATGTATGTTTTCATTCATTCCATGAACATTGATTTAAAAATTAATATTAGTGTCTTCCAAGTATGATATCATTACACGTGGATGTTGTGTATGTTTCTTGTACATGAGCAAAATAATGATGTTCCTAATCTCTAATGTGCTTAAAGGCATAGTTCACCCATAAATGCTAATCATCATTTACTCACCCTCATGTCATTCCAAACCTATTCTTTTGTGGAACAGAAAAAGAGCTATTTTGAAAAACGTGCTACGGACATGTTGCGTGGAGTGTTTCATTTCTGTGTGAGCTTTTTCTTTAACTGCTCACTTCATATTCATTCAAAAAATAGACACCTTGTATTCTGTATGATACTTTGTCTCCGCAGTAGTTTTCAGTTCCATTGGTTTTCATTGTTTTGCTGTTTTCACCTTTTTGTTTTGGACTCTGCTCAGTTATATTGCCCTGTATATCTTTGCTTTCAAGCCACTGTCAATCATGTAGTTATCTTTGTTTTTGTATTAGTTTTGTGTCATAATCTATAATTTGTAGTTGTTTTAATGTATAAAAAGAAAAGATTGTGTCATTTTCTGGTCATTATTTTGAATGCATTATTTTAGAATTATGTTTATTTGCCAAAAGGATGTCATGAAACGGTTCCATCATGTACGTATAATTGAAGATGATAAATACATTAAACAGTAAGTCTCTATATCTAGTACGAACTCAACTGGGTGTTCTTTACTAAATCTTTTGGGTCCTCTTCTGTTTATTTGGGACAGTTTGGCTCAGAGCTCCTTTGATCACATTTTATTTGTCCCAGACTTTGCGGATGCCAAAACAATTTTTATTTTGTACTGCACAAACATTAGTGTTAATGACAGCCCTGCATTTCAAAAACAAATTAATGCAGTCAGTCATGGAATTAGATTATAGGTGTAATTACCCAATGTCCTGAAGTGACTCTTGTGAGATTTTCTCACATTGGTCTTAATGGAGTTGCAGCTAAGTGGTCTAGCATCTCTACAGCTATTCCCCAAAACCTCTGAGTAGCAGCGATCCTGATGAAAACAGCGGTATCCTGTCTGGCCTTTGGATTAAATTTCCCCATGGCATCCCCATCTCCACAAAACAAAATCATCTCAGGCATTAAATCAGTCATTCAAGCCATTATGCAATTAGTCTGCAACAAAATCACAAGAGTTATCTTAAAATGTAATAATGTGGCATTGTTATTGATACTGAGCCTGTTAATTGCTTTATTTCTAGAGAATGATTTGATAGAGTGTTCCTGCGACACTACTTTAGGGATCATTGAGGTAAATTTGCATTATCAGCATCATAATTGCACAGATGCTGAATAACAGACTGTTATGCAACTGAGTACTTACATTTGCATGTGCACACATGGGTTTAACATGATGTACTCTTGATCGGTGGAGAACAAATCAAAATAATAAATACTTACTGCATGGTTTATTCTGTTTCTTTCCGGTCCTGAGAAAAAGCACAGAAATTCAGCCTGTTTGGAGTGATTTGACCTAGCATTCAGCCAGGAAACAGGAATATGCCTTATATGGGCTTGTCTCTGGCTGCTTCCTGTCTCGCAGAGGGAAAATATTATTAGTACACTCCAACAGTTTCCATGGTAACAAGAGTTTTGATAGCGCCAGGACAAACTGTGATCTGAATGAAATAGAAAAAGGATGCGGAAACACACATATACACACACACACACACACACTCTCTCTCTCTCTCTCTAAAAACTGTTTCTGATGACACCTAAACAACCCTACCTGGGCCGTCTCATATGCATCCACTCAAACTGCCATTATCAGACAGTGAGTGTAGGAGTGCTGACCCTCCATGACCCAGCCACTGGTTCGTCTCGGCAGCTTTGCGCTTCGTTCTCGCCATTAGCAGCCCCTCTGAGGTGCGTCCGGGGCCATTGTCGCACGCTGCTACAGTCCAATCAAATCCATTTGAGTTCTCCCAGCAGTCGGGAGAGCACAGTGCTCCCGGAGACATCATTCCAATTACTCTCCGCGTGGACCTGAAAGGGTCCTTGCACCCTGACTGGCGGCAACTGGGAGCGAAAACCAATTTACAGCACAGCCAGTAACTTCGCTCACACTTGCTGCTGCCATGGCAACCAGCAAAGAAACACCGATAACTGGCTTTGTCCTAACACTGTGCTGTGTTTAAAAGTGAGAATGAGGATTGTGTCCCGAGCGTGCCGACCGTCCTGATGGGAATAGTAGACGGGGCAGCTTGAGGATATCCAGCACAGGTAGAAAGACAGAATACCCCAGTGAGCTGCTATTTTTGAAGTTAGGTGGTTGTCGGTGGTTTACTGTGTACTGCTATGTAGTTAGTTTCTGGTTTAATTGGATCTTTTCTTCCTCACAGGGATCCCAGAACAGCGGTTCCTCTCTGTCTCTGGCCTCTACCAAAGTCTGCAGTATGGATGAGGAGGAAGGGCCTGTGAGTGATGGTAAGAAATCGAGCAAAGCCAGTAAAACCACTTCAGGCTGGTTTAGACAGTGTTATTTTAGTATTATTAATATACTATTATAGTATTTTTTAATATTTTGAATTAGCTTTTTTATTTTCAGTTTTCATTTTAATTGTAGTTTTAGTAATTTTATGCCCTTTTGTCCTTTTATTATTTATTTATTTTTATTCATTTATTATGCCAAGGCAACATTTATAGTTTAGTTTTTTTTAAGTTTAAATTTTTCATCTAATATTTATATTTTCAGCTTTATTTCAATTACAATTTTTCAATTACAATTACAATTTTCAATTTGAATTTTCAATTACAAACTACAAGACACCATCCCCCCAGCACTGAGGCGAATCAACAACTTGCTGAAGACACAAAAAGCTGGCCCACATCTTTTCACAGATCTTCAACAGATCACTGGAGCTGTGTGAAGTCCCTGCCTGCTTCAAACGCTCCACCATCATTCCCATTCCAAAGAAACCTAAAATCACAGGACTTAATGACTACAGACCTGTTACCTTAACATCTGACGGTTTGGATTGCTGAAAGGATTATTGGTGCTCCCCTGCCCACCCTTCAAGAACTATATACATCCAGAGTGAGGAAAAGGACTCAGAAAATCACTCTGGATCCCCCACATCCAAGCCATTTTCTTTTTTGAACTTTTGCCGTCTGGTCAGTGCTACAGAGCACCGAACATCAGGACAGTCAGGCACAAGAAAAGTTTCTTCCCCCAGACAATCTAACTCATGAACAGTTAAATTCTCTCCCCATTGTGCAATAAAAATGTGCAATACCACTTATATTTATTTGATACCACCCTACATCTTAGTCCATCCCTACATCTTATTCTATTCTATTCTATTCTATTCTATTCTATTCTATCTATAGCACACCAGTACATACAATTTTTGTCTATTTTGTTTTATTTAAATATATATATATATACATGTGTATTTTATTCATATATCTCATATTTTTTATTATCTGTGTTGTTGTTGTTGTCTCTGTGTACTGGAAGATTCTGTCACCAAAACAAATCAATGTGCAAACATACTTCTGACTTCTGAATTCTGACTTACTGAAATTTTTATATAGTTTTAGTTAATAAAAACAACATGGCAGTAACTTGACCTTTTCTAAATCCATGCATTATAATTGCATTCAAACATATTGCATTCAGACTTTCTTACAAAGTGCTCTGCGACTCTCTGATCTTATGCAGATTTGGGAGGTTTTGAATTAATTAATGAGAAGGCCCTTTAATAATCAAAGAACCTTTATAGTTGTTCAGTGCCACCAAGCAAAGATGTTTATCTCAAGAGTGTCTGCAGTGGAGGTCATCCACAAACGCTTCATTTGAAGATTGTATAACTTCATTTGCGTTATACAATCATTTCCACTTCAGTGCACACGCTGTAGCTGACTGTAATGCACTAATGAAAGAATCCATGAGGTGTAAACCGGATGCAGGGTTTCTGTCTTGTTTTTTGAGCTGCATTCAAAGAGATTCTCAGACTGGTTGAGAATCAAATTTCTCCACTGCCTACAGAGATTTCAATCATAAAAACAGATTCTGAATGAGGCCCACTCAGTCTTGCTCTAATTTTCTTCCTTACTGTCTGCAGCCGAGCCCTTGGAGGAGACGCCGATACCCACAGTCCCGAGCTCCATTTCAGATCGTTACAAAGTGGGACGAATGATCGGAGATGGGAACTTTGCGGTGGTCCACGAGTGTGTGGAGCACTCGACTGGCAGGGCGTATGCTCTGAAGATCATTAACAAGGGCAAATGCAGAGGAAAGGTGAGATGGACGCATTATGATATTGTCAATAAAATGCTTCTATTTTTATTTTTATGACAATCTGTACAATAAAATTTTTTTCTGAATCTTTTTCTCCTGCACAGGAGCATATGATCCAGAATGAGGTGGCTATCCTCAGAAGAGTGAAACACCCAAACATTGTGTTGCTGATTGAGGAAATGGACACTTACAGTGAACTCTACCTGGTCATGGAGCTTGTTAAGGTGTGTACTACAGCATACGCAAGCTGTCATTTTAATGCACCTGTTCAAACCTCGGGTGAAAACAAATGCAGATCGATAGACAGAAAGATTCACGAAAATCCAGTCACAGCTGGTTTTATACGTCTTGTGGAGATCTGGATGAATTTTAGCTCTTGGTGGCTCTGTGTAATGGCTTCTCTGTGCAGTTGTGCTGGCTCTGTTGAACTGAGTGTTATTTTAAGCTGCTGTTCCACTTACTCGACTCTTTGAGGGGTTTTCTGCCATGTGAACAGCAAACCAGGCCACCATGAACTTTCTGCCTGCTTTGTATAAACAACTTGACCTCAAGAAAACTTTTGCGATGCAGATCATTTTGTATACATGCAAATACCACCTTGCTTGGAAGCAAAACGCAACAATGGAACCGTTCCATTCACACACCTAGCTGTAGATGTAGTGAACCATACCGAGCCGTACCGTGCCGTACCATGCAGTGGAAAAGCGCCAAAAGATACCTTAAACAACAGCTGGGTGGAAGACAATATAAAGTGTCTATCCACAGATATTTTGCTGTATTTTGTGTATCGTGGAATGTAAAAAGTGTGCTTAAGGCTCGTTCTAAGATGATATTGCTCCTCTGTGTTGTTATCATTTTAGTTGTGATGTGGATCCCCCTGTTCTACAGAGTTAGAACGAGTATTAAAACTGCATAGTTATCATCCTTGGTGTGAACTGGAATTTAGAGCAATAAAGAAACATGCATGAGCAAAAAAATAAAGCATGGGATGTGCTTGATATTATAAGAAGTTAGGGGCCGTTCTCACAGAACGTATTTCACATTCCACTGGAATGTTTTTCCATCGTTTTTCTATGTTGACATGCTAGACGATGCCTGTTGCACTCTGGTCTCGTGTCTTTTTTGCAGCACATCAAATACACACAAAAACATGTCAAAAATGCCCATGTTACCGAGTATGAATGTAAATAGTTTGGAAAGAAATCGGATAAGTGTCAGTATACTGGATCCATGCATTAGGTCATAAAGTGACAGCAGCCGAATATACTTGCTGTTAAACAGCAATAAAAGCAACAACAAAAAAGAGAGAGAATAATTTAGTGCTCTTGGCTGAACAACTTTAGTAGCTTTAATAAGAATCAATGTATTTTTAATTCATACAGTGAAGGCGATAATTATATTTCTAACTTGAATGCTACTGTTAAATAGACCTACTGTAATTGAAGCATATATATTTTTAATTCATACACTGAAGGCGATAATTATATTTATTCATACAGTGAAGGCGATAATTATATTTCTAACTTGAATGCTATACTGTTAAATATACCTACTGTAATTGAAGCATATATTTTTTTAATTCATACACTGAAGGCGATAATTATATTTCTTATTTGAATGCTACTGTTAAATAGACCTGTTTATTTCATTTGTATCTTTATTATATCGAATCTGTCCTATTTTTTGTAATTTGCATCTTCATTCTTATTTTTAGGGAGGAGATCTTTTTGATGCCATCACCTCTGCCAACAGATACACTGAGCGGGATGCCAGCGGCATGCTGTACAACCTGGCCAATGCTATCAAGTACTTACACAGCCTTAACATCGTCCACAGGGACATCAAGCCAGAGAACCTTTTGGTAAGATATCAACACGCCATCCTTCCTTCCATCTCTCCTTCCTTTCCAAAACGTACTTCTGAGAAAGTCATCATGACATGACTGACACATGTCACAGGTACAAGCGCAACAGTTATGGTGCTGTTTGATCACCAGCCTCCACAGCCGTGTGTTCCTGTGTGTACGTGCAGAGGAAAGGAACGGATTAAACTCATAGGTCTTGTGGGCTGGAACTATATAAGTGTGTTTGGAGAAAGAGAGGTGATTGCTGTGAGCTCTTTGACTGAGTCTAGACCAGCCACCTACTGACTGAGTGTATACGTGTGATGTCAATTCTGCAGCGGAAGAACTGAGATGTGACTCACACATTGACAGTTCACAGACTGTACTGTTCTCCAAGGCTGCTCTCATACGAACCTTTTACCAGACATCATTTATGAATCAATGGCTTATACATGTCCCCTTCCTCTGCTAATTCAGGACGGAAATGTTGTTTATGAAACCCTGTTTATGAACTAGGGAATTTGTCTAGAAATGCTGTAGGTCTTACAATTGAAAATGTGACCCGCTAACAGTGAATAAAACCATCTGTTTCTCAAACGCACTCCAGTGTCCTAGAAAGAACCATGCACTGGCTCACATATGCGCTTGCTCGCTCTCCACGTGTCAAAGATAATCGCTTGTGGCTGGAAGCATGCATGGCAAATGCACCTTGCAGTGCAGAATGTTTTTCAAAACGCATCACTTTACATATTATATAACGCCAAACACAAAGCCAGCCAAGTTTAGGATCCTGTTCCTTTTTAGCATCAGTGGATTTTAGGTTAAAGACATTAAATGCACAAATATCCATTTATTTGAAGCCAGTGCATATTTTTGACACTGATCTGCATATGTTCACCTTGGGAATTGAGAGCCGGATATGTCATTTTCATAGCTTGCTTTGAAGAGACTAGGTTGTTTTTGGTCTAATGTTATTCTTGGCTTTGGTTCACAGGTGTATGAGCATCAAGATGGAAGCAAATCCCTGAAGCTGGGCGACTTTGGCCTGGCCACCGTGGTAGACGGACCTCTGTACACTGTCTGTGGAACACCCACATATGTAGCACCAGAGATTATCGCAGAGACCGGGTGAATATAACACGTTAATAACACGTTTGCAGAAATCTAATGTGCAATTTTTTTTTCTTCTTTCATGGACTCGTGTGATGTTAAGCATAGTGTTGTGATTGTTATGATCATATTATGTAGAGTTTAAAGATAAAATCTAATAAGGCCAATAATACTAAAACACCTTTTGTTTGCTGTTAGGTATGGCCTTAAGGTAGATATCTGGGCCGCTGGAGTCATCACATATATTCTCCTTTGTGGCTTTCCTCCATTTCGTGGGTAAGTTCAGTGTGTATAACAAAATGTGGCTTAGGCCTATGTGAGAGGATCATTTCATAGGTTTTTGCATATACCAAAAATATTGCTTTTCTAAGTTGTTTTAAAAAATCTTGTAATTACCATCAAAATGATGAATTTATCCAGTAGACGTGTTCACATGTCGAAGATTTATTCTTAAATAAATTCTAGGTGTGTATGTAGTGCAGCTTTGAGTAATGTAATCAAAGCTGTAAGGTGGTTATGAAAGATGTTAATGCGCCACCCTGTGGCTATTTGTCGTACTATCAATGAACGCAATGAAACGAGCTCCCCCTGTTGATATATATTTGAAGTCGCACTCTTTGTTTCAGGAGCACTGATGATCAAGAAGCTCTGTTTGACCAGATACTGCTGGGACAGTTAGAATTCCCTCTTCCGTACTGGGACAATGTATCAGACTCAGCCAAAGTAAGTGAAATATGTGTGGATTAAATAATAAATATCTGGGATAATAATAAAAAAAAACGATAAATGTTTTTTAAAGAAATATAATATGATAATAACTAATTTGTGGTGTATGATAAATATGATAATATATAATATTTGGACTTTTTAAAAATAAAATTACTATAATAAATATCATGTAGACTTTAAAAAACAATTCAAAATAATATGATAACTAATATGTGGAGTTTTAAAATCAGAATTATATGTTGCTTTTTAAAAGCAAGAATTATGATAATAATGGTTTTTTTAAGCAAAATAGTATGATAATAAATTATATTTATTTGATAAATATTTAATAATATTTATATAATAATATATATATTTGGGCTTTTTAAAATCAAAATCTCATGATTAGTATGTGGGCTTTTAAAATCAAAATAACATGATTATACTAATAATATGATAATTTCATAATTTGTCTATAGTGATACATTATTACCTGACTAGAAAGTAATTAATCACTATAGAAAATTACGAAATTTAGAATGTATGAAATCAAATTGAGTTTTGGTTTTAACTACATATTATTATTATTCGACAGTAATAATTTTTATTACTAGTGTTTATTTGTAACTTTTTGCTTACTGTAAGTCATTGTGTTCACCAATTCAAGGTCATGATTGGCATTAGGTTTTGGCACTAACTCTCTCTGTCCCGTCTGTCTCCTCAGGAGCTGATAGTGTCTATGCTGCAGGTGGAAGTGGATCAGAGATACACAGCGCTGCAGGTGCTGGAACATCCCTGGGTCACTGTGAGTAATTCAGCCTGAATCCATTACACTGTACTGTGTACAAATCTTTATTGCTAAATTATAGGACTGACAAAGTCGTAATACTTTTTAGTTCTCTTGTTCAATAAATATTGTAGCTGATGGGCTTCATTTCAATGGCTGTTTCAGAATGACAGTCTGTCAGAAAACGAGCACCAGCTGTCAGTGGCGGGAAAGATCAAGAAGCACTTTAACACTGGGCCCAAGCCCAGCAACAACACCCCGGGAATGTCTGTGATGACGGTAAGCCCACACTTGACTGTCAAAGCCTGAAGTTAACAATCAAAACGCTAAATAAACATTAAAGAGCCAGTGAGCTGAGTACCAGACACCATGTGTGATGGACAGCTTTTATGGGAGGCAAAAGAGTTCAAACAGTATAATACTTTGAAATTATTTTCTTTAATAACAGTTCAAATGGATTTGCAGCTGATGATTTGAGTATTTCCATAATGTTTTTTGAGCGCTGTCCACTGAGCTTCACTGATTTCTCTTCCCTTAGCTCGACCATGACCTTTCCATCCAGAGATCAGGGTCACTGGATTTCTATCAGAACCCGAGCATGATTTGGATAAGGTAACGCCATGTGTCCTCTGCAGCACGCCAGCCCTTGTCTTGTTGAACCCCAGTGTAGGCACTGAAACCTGCTCATGTCATGATCAAAGATGGCTGCTGTGGTCTTTCAACCTATGTGTGTGAAAGTTTTCAGTCCAGGTGGAGAATGTGCATGATTTGCTTCAGCATCATGGCAATTGGCATATTTTTATGTGCTTTTCCCTCAGTGTGCTGCTTGTGTCACTGCCCTGCTTCTAACCAGCTTCTCATGAGCTTCACCCTTGTGCAGAAATAAAATGCTCAGCAGTCCCAATGTTTTGTTTTTTTTAAAATACAAACTCACTTTTAATAAAGAAACTTAAATATATTTATTAGTAAATGTACACTACAAATCACAGGTTTGGGGTCAGTAAAAATTTTTGGTTTGTTTTTTGGAAATAAATACTTTTATTCAGTAAGGATGCAAATGAATACTGAAAAATGCATAATGGTTTCAAATAATAATAATAATAATACTTAAGCAACTGTTTTCAAAATTGATAATATTAAAAATGTTTCTTAAGCACCAACTCAGCATATTAGAATGATTTCTGAAGGATTTTGTGACACTGAAAATACCTATTTTAAATCATATTTCACAGTATTACAGTAAGTACTGGGTTTTTTTGTATAAAAATGCAGCCTTGGTGAGCATAATATTAATTTCAAATATATTAAATATATAAACTAAGTGACATCAAACTTTTGAAATGTAGTGTATTTACATTTTATTGTTATTATTTTAATTTAATTTTTTTATTAAATTAAATATTTTTTTCTTTATTTTCTTTATTATTTTCTTTTTTTTTACTTAACTTTTTAAAACTTTTCTAAAAATTATTTTAATTAAAGGGATAATTCACCCAAAAATGTATTTTGGTGGGAGTGACTTTATTTGGAGTATTTTATTTTGCTCTCATGTACAGGTTCTGTCACATGACTAAAATTCCCCATTCCTCCATCAGACCACCGCTCTTGATAAGGAGAGGCAGATTCTCCGACGAGGATGCCACCAGAATGTGAGCGCAGCTCCCTGGACCACCCAGCCAACCTGTAGCCTCCACATCCCAGCCTTTACTCCCGGTCTGCACCTCGACCCCCTGTCCCAGCCACCCAGCGGACTTCCTGCTCCAGCCCTCAGCCCCAGTCCATGTCCCTCTACCACCACCGCCACGCCCGAGTCTGAAGACTTTTCCGCCTGCTCCACGGAGACTGTTCACTCCCTCTTCTCCCCTTTCTAGCGTTGAAAGGGAAGGGAACGAGTGGAAAGGGCACTAAAAGAGAAAAAGGGTTTATGAGGATTCGGAACGTGGCCGAGTGGACCGATGAACTGAACCATTTTGTAATCTGATCACATAAAGGTGCAGGGAAAATGATGACCGTCAAGAAGGGGGTTTCTTGTTTATTTATGGTCATTATAATAACTTTATTTATACATAATAAATACATTTTCTTTTTTATTCAAGTTAAAAAATTTATTTTTCTGTTGAAGCACCTTAGAAAAGTGATGTTTTAATGGGTCCGGAATTGTTCATATGTTCCAGAAGGAAACTGTAAGGACATTTAGCAAATTTGTTTCCTGGTAATTAGTACCCAGTGTTCCCGAAAACCTTTCTAAGCAGACTGAAAACTATTTGAATTGCTGATACCTCTTCAGAGATAAACTCGTAAGCGGATTTCCTTTCTATTGTGGTCGCACAGCACTTGTTCATACGTGAGATGGGGACCTTTTTTTTGTAATCAGTGTAAATAATATAATTTCAATTATTTTGATATTGACAATATATTTCTTTATCTTAACTAGACAATGTAAGTCACATTTAACCATTTTTGCAGTTTTTAGGTATATGGAACATAAGCACAAATGCATTGTGGGAAAGACATTCCTTAATACAGGGTCAGCTCTTGGAGATACAAATGCCAACGGTTTGGTCTGATAAATTCCATTTCATTAATGCAGGACATTGATTCAGTGGTACCTCTGTGTAATGAGAAGCGCTGCTGTTAGTATCGGGAGGTCAGATTAGGGTTGAGTGTTTCAGTAAGAGGTGTTCTAGTAACTCATAGCCCTGCTTACTGTGTCATTGTATTCTCTCATTAGTGCATGGAATACAGAGTGGCTCTTACATTATAATTTGAGACATTATCTTATTAAAAAATATATTAACCTCATTTTGTTGTTGTTTATTGATGCTGACTGACCCAGGCTTTCAATTTATCACACAGGCTTTATCACTTTCCATTTATCACACCATATATATTCTCCCAGAGACAAATACAATAGAAAACTTCCAATAGAAAACTCTAGCAGTGTTACGGATAGGGGAAAATCACTAAAATCAAGAAACGGCCAACACTGAAATCGTTTTGACTTGTGGCAATGAATAATAAAAAATGAAGCCCAAACACTTTAAAATTTCCCTCAGTGTGCTGCTTGTGTCACTGCCCTGCTTCTAACCAGCTTCTCATGAGCTTCACCCTTGTGCAGAAATAAAATGCTCAGCAGTCCCAATGTTTTGTTTTTTTTAAAATACAAACTCACTTTTAATAAAGAAACTTAAATATATTTATTAGTAAATGTACACTACAAATCACAGGTTTGGGGTCAGTAAAGATTTTTGGTTTGTTTTTTGGAAATAAATACTTTTATTCAGTAAGGATGCAAATGAATACTGAAAAATGCATAATGGTTTCAAATAATAATAATAATAATACTTAAGCAACTGTTTTCAAAATTGATAATATTAAAAATGTTTCTTAAGCACCAACTCAGCATATTAGAATGATTTCTGAAGGATTTTGTGACACTGAAAATACCTATTTTAAATCATATTTCACAGTATTACAGTAAGTACTGGGTTTTTTTGTATAAAAATGCAGCCTTGGTGAGCATAATATTAATTTCAAATATATTAAATATATAAACTAAGTGACATCAAACTTTTGAAATGTAGTGTATTTACATTTTATTGTTATTATTTTAATTTAATTTTTTTATTAAATTAAATATTTTTTTCTTTATTTTCTTTATTATTTTCTTTTTTTTTACTTAACTTTTTAAAACTTTTCTAAAAATTATTTTAATTAAAGGGATAATTCACCCAAAAATGTATTTTGGTGGGAGTGACTTTATTTGGAGTATTTTATTTTGCTCTCATGTACAGGTTCTGTCACATGACTAAAATTCCCCCTTCTTCCATCAGACCACCGCTCTTGATAAGGAGAGGCAGATTCTCCGACGAGGATGCCACCAGAATGTGAGCGCAGCTCCCTGGACCACCCAGCCAACCTGTAGCCTCCACATCCCAGCCTTTACTCCCGGTCTGCACCTCGACCCCCTGTCCCAGCCACCCAGCGGACTTCCTGCTCCAGCCCTCAGCCCCAGTCCATGTCCCTCTACCACCACCGCCACCACCACCACGCCCGAGTCTGAAGACTTTTCCGCCTGCTCCACGGAGACTGTTCACTCCCTCTTCTCCCCTTTCTAGCGTTGAAAGGGAAGGGAACGAGTGGAAAGGGCACTAAAAGAGAAAAAGGGTTTATGAGGATTCGGAACGTGGCCGAGTGGACCGATGAACTGAACCATTTTGTAATCTGATCACATAAAGGTGCAGGGAAAATGATGACCGTCAAGAAGGGGGTTTCTTGTTTATTTATGGTCATTATAATAACTTTATTTATACATAATAAATACATTTTCTTTTTTATTCAAGTTAAAAAATTTATTTTTCTGTTGAAGCACCTTAGAAAAGTGATGTTTTAATGGGTCCGGAATTGTTCATATGTTCCAGAAGGAAACTGTAAGGACATTTAGCAAATTTGTTTCCTGGTAATTAGTACCCAGTGTTCCCGAAAACCTTTCTAAGCAGACTGAAAACTATTTGAATTGCTGATACCTCTTCAGAGATAAACTCGTAAGCGGATTTCCTTTCTATTGTGGTCGCACAGCACTTGTTCATACGTGAGATGGGGACCTTTTTTTTGTAATCAGTGTAAATAATATAATTTCAATTATTTTGATATTGACAATATATTTCTTTATCTTAACTAGACAATGTAAGTCACATTTAACCATTTTTGCAGTTTTTAGGTATATGGAACATAAGCACAAATGCATTGTGGGAAAGACATTCCTTAATACAGGGTCAGCTCTTGGAGATACAAATGCCAACGGTTTGGTCTGATAAATTCCATTTCATTAATGCAGGACATTGATTCAGTGGTACCTCTGTGTAATGAGAAGCGCTGCTGTTAGTATCGGGAGGTCAGATTAGGGTTGAGTGTTTCAGTAAGAGGTG
Source organism: Sinocyclocheilus rhinocerous (assembly GCF_001515625.1). NCBI lineage: Eukaryota > Metazoa > Chordata > Actinopteri > Cypriniformes > Cyprinidae > Sinocyclocheilus > Sinocyclocheilus rhinocerous. Next base: position 830,567 of record NW_015670979.1, on the reverse strand, counting down.
TTCTAGTAACTCATAGCCCTGCTTACTGTGTCATTATATTCTCTCATTAGTGCATGGAATACAGAGTGGCTCTTACATTATAATTTGAGACATTATCTTATTAAAAAATATATTAACCTCATTTTGTTGTTGTTTATTGATGCTGACTGACCCAGGCTTTTCATTTATCACTCTATCATTTTATTTACCGCCAGACTTGCCATCACCTCAACGCTGGCAAGCTGCTATTCAGTTAGAATCGGCAGGTTCATTCAAGATCTAGTAATCAGTATATTCTCCCAGAGACAAATACAATAGAAAACTTCCAATAGAAAACTCTAGCAGTGTTACGGATAGGGGAAAATCACTAAAATCAAGAAACGGCCAACACTGAAATCGTTTTGACTTGTGGCAATGAATAATAAAAAATGAAGCCCAAACACTTTAAAAGCTGTTAACATAATAGTCACCGCTAGTTTGATAGAGACACCCCAAAATTGGCAACAAAACAGGATAATAATTTGATAAAAATTAAACAATAAAAACGTTCCAGCAAACACAATAATCAGTGATACAAGCCAGGCTTTCATAATTCTTTTCTCGTGATAGTGTAATTTTGTCATGATGCGTTAAACACGTGTTGTTTGCGCGTCAAAAATCAGCCAGTTAAATACGCGCAAACAACACAAATATTTTATTTTATACTCTACACAAAAGCACAATCAAATAAGTGGATCCTTAGCAAGTTATGTGCATTTTGGTGGCATAGGAGGTGAAGGAGTGGAAGGCGACCCCCCTAGGCCTACAGTAATGGTTAAACCCTAATGCTCAGCAGCCAATCAAAAAGACAAATTCAAGTGGCCGGGCGGATCAAATCACGCGAATTGACGTCTGAGATTACGCGTCAAAAAAATTATATATATATATATATATTATGTTTATCAGCAACACCGCGCATGAGTGTGAATAATGAGATATCCGCATTTGATCTCGTAGGTGTCAGTTCTACTTCGAGAGGTCAGAACTGTCCGTCTTGACTTCGCTTATTTCACTCCTCCCCTCACTGCAGCCGCCTACTCTCGCCTAAATTTCAGGCGAGGCTAGCTGCATCTCATCTCATGCTAGTCTCGCGAGAAACACGTTTTGTTTACAGCAAAGGAAAACCAGTGTCCTCTTGGCTTATATCGAAATCTTCCGACATTTTTCTTTACAAATCTTCGTTTTGAACTACTAATTCGTGACCGGTGTTTTGTTTTGCTCTCTCCTCTGCGCTTCCACGTTCATCACTTCCGCGTTCGTCACCGCGTTTGCCTACGTTCTACGTCTTCCGCTGGACGCCACCATGCCACTCTCTCGTGAACGCGCGTTCGACAGTTAGTGGAAGCTAGAGATTAGGTTTATGAAGTTGTAAATATGGATATTCTTCTTACACAAACGCATTGCTTCGCTTCAGAAGGCCTTTATTAACCCCTGGAGCCGTGTGGACTTCTTTTATAATGGATGGGTGCAATTGTTTGGACTTCAAATTTTGGGCTACCTTCCACGCCCATTATAAAGCATGGATTAGCCTGGACATTATTTAATATAACTCCGATTGTATTCGTCTGAAAGAAGAATGTCATATATACCTAGGATGGCTTGAGGGTGAGTAAACCATGGAGTAATTTTCATATTTGGGTAAACTATCCCTTTAAGATCCTTAGCTGAGGCCAAGATGGGCTATAAAAATCACAGTTTTTTGCTCAGCCGACGATCGGTTTGCGCGGCGCCGCATGAAGTCGAACGCACCTACTATATACACCTAGGATGGCTTGAGGGTGAGTAAATCCTGGGGTAATTTTCATTTTTGGGTGGTGAAGTGAACATAAAATATGATTTTCTCTTTTTTTAATTTGATGTCAAAGTTGAAAGTGGGCTTAAAGGCTATCCCTTTCAGCCCACTTTCAACTTTGACATCAAATTAAAAAAAGAGAAAATAATATTTTATGTTGATCATTATTTTAACTAATCCAGTAATTTGTTAATTCCCAGACATTAGGCCTGTCACGACAACAACTTTTTGTTGTGCGATATATTGCCCCAGAAATAATTGCGATAAGCGATATTATTGTCATTTTAAAGACCATTTTATGCCACTGAATATATAATCATAATGTAACAGCATAATAATGCAAGAAGGCCTACACACTTCCAAATGACAACCAATTTTAATTTTTAGATCATGGAAATTAAGTATCAAAATATTAGATACCTTAAAAAACCTGAATAAATAGTAAATAAACATTTTCTAACAAAAAGTGCAAAGTAACAAGAAGAAAAAAAAGAAAAATGCTCAAGGATGGCAAGACCATAAATAACTATATCTGCAGATGGAACTTTTTTTTGTAAAATCATTTTTTAAATTTGAATTAGCACCTCATGACTACACCACGTTATGTACGAGAAGCTGCAAAAGACACAGGCGCACGTGGAATGTACAAAACATGGTGACATTAATTTTTAAGTAAATATAATGGGCGATATATTGCGTCACCAAAAATTATTGAGGTCATGTACATACAGTGGTGTGAAAAAGTTTTTGCCCCCTTCCTGTTTTTTTAGTTGTTTGCATGTTTGTCACACTTGAAGGATTCAGATCATCAAACAAATTTTAATATTACACAAAGATAACCTGAGTAAATACAAACTGCAGTTTTGAAATTATGATT